>NW_023270464.1:24320669-24601851 GCF_011800145.1 Mirounga leonina
AGTCTGTCTTCCAGCTAGTCTGTCCTCCAGCTAGTCTGTCCTCTAACTAGTCTGTCCTCTACCTAGTCTGGCAGCATAGGGGATAGGGTAGGACTTACACTTATTCACAGTGATGCAGCCCATATTTTTACCGAGTGGAAGAACTATAAGTCCTTTCCATTCTTCAAGGGCCCTGGCTTCTGAAACTCATAAGGCAGGGAGAGACACTTCCCCCTCTGCTCTCCCCTGTCATATTCCTTTCTTGAGGCAGAGCACAGGTTGGCTTAGCTACTCGAAGAGGAGAGGAGCAAGCGGGGAGAAGGAAATTCTAGGAAGAAAATGGTCCATATTTTCAGAGTAGGATCCTGGCACACATGAGTGAACTCCATCCCGGAGTGACTGTCCTGTCCATCTCCGCCCACCATGGAACCCCGTGTGATCTGGGACAGAGCAGGCCCTCCGCTGATGCTCGGAACCCCCTCCTTACATACTCTCATCCCTCACAGCTGGTCAGCAAGTTCAAGGTGTGCAAAGCCCCTCCACACACCTTCCTCAGTTACTCGGACCAACCCTCCAGCACAGCCCGGGATGATTGTCCCCAATTCCAGCTGAGACAGCTGAGGCGCAGAGGTCCTCCGTGCCCTGGATGGGACAAGGTGGAGCTGGGGGGCAGGGGGGCTGGCCCAGGTCATTGTCACTGACCCCTCTCTGTTTCATCCCCCCCCCCCCCCCAGCGTTCGCTGCCTTCCTGCTGACTGCCAGCATCCTGGATTTCCAGAGGGCCCTGGCACTCTTTGTCCTCACCTGTGTGGTCCTCACCTTCCTGGCCCACAGCCTGCTGAAGAGGCTGCTGGGACACACACTGCTGAGGTGTGTCAAGCCTCTGGGGCATTACCGCCTGCGCCTATGGTTTGAGAGGTGAGTGAGCTCACAGCCCCAGGCAGGGTGGGCGGGCCGTTGGCTGAGGCCTCTGAGTCTGCTCCGAGGTCACCACCCGGCCTGGGTGAGGAAGGCCTCAGTCCTTGCCCCGCCCGGGGGGTTCCCGGGCAATGGGGCACCCTCCCTTCTGTTAGCCCCCTGGGAGCCCCGGGTCACCTGAGAACAGGACTCAACAGTTTCCTAAGCTCAGAGGTTCCAGCCCACCCAAACAGGGAGGGCCCATGTCGGAGCCTCCTATGGGATCACTGGGGGCAGGAGAGACAGACAGCTGCAGGGGACCACCCCTGGAGTCAGAGTCCGCAGGATGGATTGGGGTCCCGGTGTCCATGAATTTAGTGAACCCCCAGGGGATTCTCGTGCCGCCAGCCATGTTCCTGGACAGCAGTTTGGGATCCCCTGGTTTTCAAACTGGGTTCCTTAGAGGTCTGGAAACCTTGGAGGTGCCATAGGGCGGGAGATATTGGAGGGGGGACCATTAGACCCCCCTCCCCAAATCCCCATTACAACCAGGAAGCTCTATTTTATCTGTTTTATAAACTGAGGTTTGCAAAAAATAAAAATAAAAATAAATAATTAGCTGGAAAAAAAGGTTTCTGTGGCTTAAAAAAAATCTGAAGACCCCCAGTCTATTTCAGGACTCCATTTTGTTGATAAAGAAACTGGTGCTCAAGGATATCCAGTGACTAACCTAGGGAGCTACCACAGCAAAATGATTTGAGCAGGCCTATGGATGAGCACATTTTTTCATCTTATTTATAAATACATGTATAATAAATAATAATTACTATTCATAATTATAATGTATAATTTTAAATAAATTAAATTTTTAAAAATTAATAAATTATATAAACTGAATAAAATCTAAAAATTTTATAATTTGTTATAATTAAAATAAATTTATAAATAGATTTTTTTTTACAATTGGACTTTTATTAGACTAGTACAGTATTAACTCTACGCAGATTGTGCTATGCTAAGGATGCACATTATAATCCCTGGAGCAGCTAAAAAAAACTAAAAAAACACAAAAGGGTGTCACTTAAATAATAATAAAAGAGTTAAATAGTTTTGTGAAAGGATTTGTTTATACAATCATCTATTTGTGACTAATCATTGATACTGGCTTTCCATTGGAGGTATTGATGTAAGGTTTCCTTTAAAAAATACATGCAGATTAATTAGACTTTATGAAAAGTAAAAACTTTTTGATTCAAAGGATACCATCAAAAAAGTAAAAAGACAATCCACAGAATGGGAGAAAATATTTGCAAATTATGTATCCGATGAAGGACTTGTATCTAGAATTACAGCTCAACAATAAAAAAACAACCAAATTGAAGAATGGGAGAAGGATTTGAATAGACATTTCTCCAAAGATATACAAGTAGCCAGTAAGTACATGAAAACATGCTTAACATCATTAGCCATCATAAAAATGCAAATCAAAACCACATGAGATACCACTTCACATTTACTGGGATGATAACAAAAAAGACAGATGATAACAAGTGTTGGCCCAGTTATGGAATCCTCGAACTCCTCATCCACTACTGGTAGAAATGTGAAATGGTGCAGCTGCTTTAGAAAACATTAGTTTCAGGTGCACGTGGTGACTCAGTCGTTAAGCGTCTGCCTTTGGCTCAGGTCATGATTCCAGTGTCCTGGGATTGAGCCCCGCATCAGGCTTCCTGCTCGGTGAGGATATGTAGCAATTCCATTCCTAGGTATATACCTAAGAGAAATGAAAACATATGTCTATTCAAAAATTTGTACACAAATGTTTATAGCAACATTATAATGCCAAAAGGTGGAAACAACCCAAGCATCCATCAACTGGTAAGTGGATAAGTCCAATATGTATATCCATATGATGGAATATTATTTGGCCACAGAAGGGAAAGTTACATGCTATAATAATGACAAAGCTTGAAAACATGCTAAGTGAAAGAAACTGGTCACAAAGAACCATTTATATGAAACGTCCAAATTGGCAAATCTATAGAGACAGAGAGTAGATTAGTGATTGACTAAGGTTGGGGGGAATGGATGGAAAGATTGGGGGTGATGGCTAGAGGTTCTAGGTTATTCTTTGGGCTGATGAAAATATTCTAAAATTGATTATAGTGATGGTCACACAACTCTGAATATACTGAGGACCCTTACACTATATACTTTATTTTTTTTAAAGATTTTATTTATTTATTTGAAAGAGAGAGAGAGGGAGAAAGCACGAGCAGGGCGAGCAGTAGGCAGAGGGAGAAGGAGAAGCAGATTCCCAGCTGAGCAGGGAGCCTGATGTGGGACTCAATCCCAGGACCCTGGGATCATGACCTGAGCTGAAGGCAGATGCTTAGCCAACTGAACCACCCAGGCACCCCATACACTGTATACTTTAAATGGGCAAATTGTATGGTATGTGAATTTTGTCTCGATTTAAAAAACACATGTATTTGATATTGGCTTCCAATCAAGATTGAGTAACAGAGGCCACTTGAAACAACTAAAGAACTGGAACAAATATATGAAACAATAGCTCTTAAAATATTGGACATCAGGCAGCAGAAGACAGTGATCCTGGAGAAACAGGAAACAAAGGAGATGAGCCCTATGATTGCTCCACCCCTTAATGCATTGAGAGAGTTTCCAGGCCACAGTGCAGGGAAAGGGAACCAAGGTGGGCCAGCAGATTTCCTGGGTTGAGAATACAGAGCTGGGAAGCCAGGGAAGCCAAGGTGGTAAGAGTTCACAATGCAGAGTATGAGAGAAGACAGTGGCACAGAGAGAAAACTTCAGAAATCCACTAAGGGTCCTCTTTGAGTGTGCAACTGAGTTTTGATCAGTGAATGCATACAAGAAAACCATCCCAAAGCCTAGGAAAGACCCACCTGAAAGGATTAGAGGGAACAGTGCCTGGAAGTCACACAGGGCCAGAAATAGTGTTTATTCTCAATGGTCAGAGTGGAAACTTCATAATTCCACAGGGAATTGTTTAGAGTACTAAAGATCTTGGATCAATAGTAGGGAAAAATTAACCATAGAATAAACCCTGCTCAGGCTCTGCCTAACAAATCTTAAAAACAAAACTTGAAAGAGTCCAACAAAACATCAGTTAACCATGGCACATCTTTAAGTGGGTACATGTACCTGAGGTCTCCAGAGGAGAAAGAGGGAAGAAAAATTTACTTGAAGAAATTGTGTCCAAAATATTCCAATTTGATGAAGATTATAAACCCAAAGAAACTCCATGAACCCCCAGCACAAGATACAAGAAGAAAACCACACCAAGGCATATCATAATCAAATTGCTTAAAACTGGTAACAAAACAAAAAATTCTAAAAACAGCTAGAGAAGAAAACATGTGCAGAGGACCAAAGATACAGATGACAACCGATTTCCTCTCAAAAACAATACACATGAAAAAGCAATGGAATAGTAAAAACAAAACAAAACAAAAATCTGTCAATCTAGAGCTCTTTACCAGTGAAAGAACATCCTTCCAAAAAAGGAGAAATAGGACTCTTTTAGATATACAAAAGCTGAAAGAAGTTTTCAGACACCAAAAGCAAACCTGCACTGTAAGAAATGTTGAAGGAAATTTTTCAAACAGAATGAAACTGAGATCAGAGGGAAATCTAGTGAAGAGCATTGAAATGGCAACTATATGGGTAAATATAACAACTATTTTTATTATTATTTAAATCTCTTTCAAAGGTAATCAACTTATAAAGCAAGAATAATAGTGTATTGTGGAATTTATATTATGTAGAAGTAAGGAGCAAGGTTAGGGAGGGAAGAAATGAAATTATATTGCTATAAGGTTTTTATACTGAATGTGAAGTAGTATCGTATCACTTAAAGGTGGATTGTGATAAGTTAAAGATGTATATTATAAATGCTAAGGCAACCACTAAAATAACATGACAAGGAGTTATAACTAACAAGTTAAAAAAGCGAGTGAGAGAGATAAAGGAGAATCATTTTAAAATAATCTGAAAGAAGGCAGAAAAATAGAAAAAGGGGAATGAAGAATAGGTGGGACAAAGAGAAAATAAATAGCAAGATGGTAGATGAAACCCTTCCTCCAAACCAATAATTGCATTAAATGTACAGACCAGTATCCCTCATGAATAAAGATGTAAAAATTATTAACAAAATTTTAGAAAACGAAGTGCAACAATATATAAAAGGGATTTAATATGTGAATGAATGGGGTTTATCCCAGGAATCCAAAGTTGGTTTAACATTAAAAAATTAATGTCATAGGTCATATTAATAGACTAAAAAGAAAAAAACCCATATGTTTATGTCAATAGACTCAGAGAAAGCATTCGACATAATTCAGCATCCATTCCTGATAAGAATTCTGAGCAAAGTAGGGATAACAAAATAACAAAAATCTACAGCTAACATCATACTTGACTGTGAAAGACTGAATGCTTTTCCACTGAGATCAAGATACAAGAATGTCCCTTCTCATCACTTTTATCCAACATTGTACTGAAGGTTGTAGCTTGCGTGATAAGGTAAGAAAAAGAAATGAAAGACATGTGGATTGAAAAAGAAGTAATGCTGTCTTTATTCACAGACAACATGATTGTATACATAGAAAATCCTATGGAATCTACCAAAAAGAGTTAATAGAACTGATTAGTGAGTTTAACAAGTTGCAGGATACAAGATCAACATGCAAAAAAATATATATTTAAATATACTAACAATAAACAGCAATAACTTAAAATTGTAAATGCTGTTTAGAATAGCATGAAACATAAAATACTTAAGGTAAAATCTGACAAAAGATGTGCAAACTTGTACGCTGAAACTTATAAAACACTGCTGAGAGAAATTAGAGAAAACTTAAATAGTGGGACCAGCTTCATGGATCAAAAGACTCAGTATTGTCAACATATCAGTTCTCCTCAAATTAATCTATAGATTTTTGTAATATCTCAATCAAAATTATAGCAGACTTTTGGGGTAGAAACTGATAAGATGATTCTAAAATTCATATAGAAATGCAAAGAAGAGGGCGCCTGGGTGGCTCAGTTGGTTAAGCGACTGCCTTCGGCTCGGGTCATGATCCTGGAGTCCCGGGATCGAGTCCCGCATAGGGCTCCCTGCTCAGCAGGGAGTTTGCTTCTCCCTCTGACCCTCCCCCCTCTCATGTGCTCTCTCTCTCATTCTCTCTCTCTCAAATAAATAAAGAAAATCTTAAAAAAAAAAAAAAGAAATGCAAAGAAGAACCTAGAATAGCCAAAACACTGAAAATGATGAACAGGTTTGATGAATTTATACTATCTGTCTTTAAGACTTACTGTAAAGCTACAATAATCAAGACAATATGGTATCAGCATTAAAACCGACAAATAGATCAATGGCACTGAATAGAGTCCAGAAATAGATCTACATATATATAGCAAATTGACTTTTGACAAGGGTACTTAAAGCAATTCAATGTAGAAATAATCATCTCAACAAATTATGCTAAAGCAACAGTATATTCATAGTCAAAAAGAAGAAGAGAAATGAAATAATAATATAATTCATGCCTCACAGTATATGGAAAATTAACTGAAAATAGATTAAAAATGTAAATTGAAAGCCTAAAACTATAAAACTTCTATAAGAAAATGTAGGAGAAAAATCTTTGTGACCTTGAGTTAAGTAAATTTCTTAGATACAAAACCAAAATCACAGTACATTAAAAAACTGGACAAATTGAATTTCATCAGAATTAAGAACTTCTCTTCAAAAGACATGGTTAAGAGAATAAAAAGAGAAGGCATGCTCATGAGAAAAGTTTTGCAAATCACACATTTGACGAAGGACTTGTATCCAGAATATATTAAGCTCTCCTCAAAACTCGGTAAGAAAAACAACCCAATTGAAGAATAGGGTCAAGATGTGAGCAGACATTTCATTAAAGAAGAAATGTAAGTGGTAAATAACCACGTGGAAAGATGCTCAACATCATTAGTTATTAGGGAAATGCAAACCACAAAGAGCTACTACTGCATGTCTATTAGAATGACTAGAATTTGAAAGATTGACCATATGAAGTGTGGCAAAAATATAGAGAAACTGGAACTCTTACATACTGCTGGTGGGGGGTGTAAAATTGGAAAACAGTTCGGCAATCGCCTAAAAAGTGAGATCTAGGGCGCCTGGGTGGCTCAGTTGGTTAAGCGACTGCCTTCGGCTCAGGTCATGATCCTGGAGTCCCGGGATCGAGTCCCGCATCGGGCTCCCTGCTCGGCAAGGGGTCTGCTTCTCCCTCTGCCCTCTTCCCTCTCGTGCTCTCTGTCTCTCATTCTCTCTCTCTCAAATAAATAAAGAAAATCTTTAAAAAAAAAAAAAAGTGAGATCTACCATATGACTCACCCATTCCACTTACTGCAGTATTACCCAAGTAGTATTGACCCAAGAAAAATGAAAGCATATATCCATACAAAGACTTGCACATGAAAGTTTGAATGTTCCTAGCAGCTTTATCTGTCATAGCCAAACACTGGAAACAACCTAAGTGTGCGTCAGCAGATGAACAGATAAGCCGGACGTGGTGCATCCACCCAATGGGATTCTGCTCAGCAATAAAAAGGAATGAGTTACTGATACATGCGAAAACATGGAGGAATCTCAAAATAGTTACGAGAGAAAGAAATCACATAAAAAAAAGGATATGTACGGTATGATCCCATTTATATAAAATCCTAGAAAATGCAAACTAATCTAGTGACAGAGAACAGATCAGTTGCTGCCTGGGGACAAGGGGGGAGGCCAGGAATTACAGAAGGGCATGAAGAACCTTTTGAGGGTGATGGATATGATAAGTTCACTGTCTTAATTGTGGTGATGGTCTCAAAGTGAGTACATACATCAAAACTTATCAAATTGTATGTTGTTGTTTTTTTTAAGAGAGAGAGAGCACATGTGCAAGTGGGGGGGGCGTGGCAGAGGGAGAAAGAGAGAGAGAATCTCAAGCAGGCTCCCTGCTGAGTGCAGAGCCCGACACAGGGCTTGATCTCATGACTTTGAGAACATGACTTGAGCTGAAATCAGGAGTCGGATGCTCAATCGACTGAGCCACCCAGGCGCCCTTCTTTTAAAAATTTTTTAAAATTGTACATTTCAATGTATTCTATTTATTATATGCTAATTATACCTCTGCAAAGCCATTAAAAACAGATGACAACAACAAAAACCCAGCCCCAAACATGCTTTGTTTTTTTTATTTTCTATTTTTTATCTTTATTTTTTTATTATTTTAAATATTTTTATATTTATTTGTTATTTCATTTTATTTTATTTTAAGTAGTCTCCACACCTAATGTGGGGCTTGAACTCATGACCCTGAGACTAAGAGTTGCATGCTCTACAGACTGAGCTAGCCAGGTGCCCCTGCGCTTAAGTTTTTATAAAGTAAGTTAACGTCAGGAGAAATAGCAAGGCAAGTGGCACAGAGACAGGGTGGGAACCGTGCATGTGGACCAGGGGTGTTAGGTGCTTGGAAACATGGGCAGAAGTAAGCAGTGAACCCTAGACGTGGCCTGCCTGAGCTCTGGTCCTGGGTCTGCCTCTTACCAGCTGGTGGCCGTGCACCGAGCTAGTTAAGAGGATAGACTAGCTGCCCGGGTGCCTGGGTTAAAATCTCACATCTGCTACTGTTCAAATGCAGGGCTGTGGGCAAGTCATTTAAACTCACTCTGCCTCAGTTTCTTCACCTGTATAATGGGCAGTGACCATACATCTCTCAGCATCCGGCATAGCTCCTGATATTTAATAGGTGCTCAGTGAACATTAGCTGTTATCAGTAGTTCTGAGGGCGTTGATGACCGGGTCAGGGGCAGATCTCGAGCACCCAGTGCCCAGCGCTCCTGGACAAGCCAAGCCCAGCCCCAGGGAGGAAGGTGTGGCTGTGAAGGTTGCTTCCAGGCCTCGATCTCAGGGGCTTGGCTCACCTGCCCAGACTGACATTATTGCTTCTGATCAGCAGAGCCCACGGTGCCAACAGCTGCGTCCTGGGCCGCACAGGCCCCACCTCACCCCGGCCTGGTCAGAGGCTGGGCTGAGCATCACTGCAGCTGTGGGAGTCCTGCCCCTTGATGGAGCCGCGTGCCTGGCACCACGCGAAGCTCAGTACACGCATTCTCCTCTTTAGTCCTCTCAGCAGCCTGGAGACATGAGGGTCTTTGGCTTCATTTCCCCAATGAGGGCGCTAGCCTCAGAGAGGCTGGGCGGTCTGTGTGAGGTCACAGGTCTCTCTCTCCTCTCACCGGCCCTGAGCACCGTTTCCCTGGGGCCCTGGCGCCGGTGGGGGAGGTGGGGTGGGGAGGGGGCGGGGAGATACTGAGAGTGGTAGCTTTCTGCCTCTCCCCTGCAGGGGTCTGGCCCTTGCTGCTTTCCTGGGCTTGGTCTTGTGGCTGGTTCTGGACACCTCCCAGCGGCCTGAGCAGCTAGCGTCCTTTGCAGGAATCTGCGTGTTCATCAGCCTCCTCTTTGCCTGCTCAAAGCATCACCGCGCAGTGAGTGCTTAGTGGTCAGGTCCGGGCTGGGCCGCAGCCCCTTCTCTCCCTGCCTCCTTGGACCTTGTAGACACCCCCTGAAGCCAAGACCCCTCCCCGTTTCACAGCGTGGCCAACGTCCCCCTACAGCCTCCAGCTAAGCCTCACAGAGATCCTCATGCACCCCTGAGTTTGGGGATCACTGCTAAGAAATGCTGAGAGCAGCAACCCTCCTCTGGGGGTGTGGGCATCGAGGGAGTGGGGTCAGGGCAGCGGGGAGCCCTGCCTGTGGAGGAGGGGTGGGGGGGAGGCCCGGGCAGGCACCCCCACTCCAGCTCTGCCCACCCAGTGATGACCAGGACCGAGTACCGTGGCAGGCTGGAGGCTGCTCGTGTCTTGCATGGGTCCCTAGACCTTTCCCCACCCTGCCCACTTCCCCAGGCCCGTGGCTGCTAAGAGTGTAACCTGTTCTGACTCCAGGGGAGGTGACCATTGGCAACAGGCCCAGAGTTCTGGCTGGGTCCAGTCTCTGTCCTACGGACAGACCCAAACTCCCACAGCCCGTCAGTAGCACCATGCTCTCTGGCCTTACCCTATGCTGTTCCTCTGCGGATCCCCCCAAGGAGCTGAGCTCACCAGGACCTTTCTTCTGAGTGCCAGGTGTCCTGGAGGGCTGTGTCCTGGGGCCTTGGCCTACAGTTTGCACTTGGACTCTTCGTCATCAGAACAGAACCAGGATTTATCGCATTCCAGTGGATGGGCAACCAGATCCAGGTGCGTACGTGGGGCCCAGCAGCCCATGGCGTCTTGAGCTGCCAGGAAATGGAGTAGAAGCCACTCTGTCGGGGAAGGTGGGTGGTGAGGCCGTAGGGAGGGATTGGGACCAGGATGGTGGGTGTGCCCTGGGCCCTGGATCACATGAGCAGCCGGGGCTGGGCAGTTCAGCTGCTGCTTCCCTCAGGCCTGGGGCCACCTGCCCAGACGGAGCCGTCCATTCAGAGGCTGGTCTGATGTGATAGGGAATCTCAGGACAGGGAGTTTCTTAGGGAACCCGGGCACAAGGCAGGTGGCCTTCAGCAGTCACGAGGGATGTGGACCTTGTAATAGTTAAAAGTGCTAAAAAAAAAAAAAATTCCAAATGATTTACTTTGTGTACGTGTGTACGTACAAATGATGTTCAGTTTACTGAAGTCATATTTTTAAATTCCATTGTTTGTTGTAGTAAATACGCATACCACAAAATTTACCACTTTCATCATCTTTAAGTGTCATGAAGCTCGTTCACATTGTTGTGCAACTATCATGAGTTACTTTTTAAAGTATAAATTATCGGGGGCGCATGGCTAATCCTCTCCGCACCCCAGTCTCGCCAGCTCGGATTTCCATGTGCTGGCCCCCACTGTCATTTTATAGATGAGACTCCTGAGGTCTGGACGAGAGAAGTGACTTGTCCCTGAAGTCACAATGCAAGGTCAGGACCTAAAACCAGCTCTGTAGAAGGGTGGGGGCAAGGCCAGCAAGGCCACCAGCCTGGGGTGGGGACAGGATGGCGCTGTGAGGGGAGTAAGTAGGTGCACAAGGCACCACCCAGAAGAGCCTTCACACACGTCTGGCTCACCATCGTCCTTGCTTTCACAAAGCACACTGCCAGGTATGGCCCCAGGTGGGGGGCCCGGGAGGCCCACTGTCTCTCCCCCTGGGCTGCTGGACAGGCCCGTGGCCAGCAAGGTCCCTCCGGCTCACCCAGCCCCGGGCTCCTGGCCACCATTTCTCCCTCCTTGCTTCCTGGCCTCCCTCCAGGCTTTTGCTTTGTTTTATGTTTTGCTTTCAGATCTTCCTGAGCTACACGGATGCCGGCTCCAGCTTCGTGTTTGGGGAGGCGATGGTCAAGGGTGTCTTTGCCTTTCAGGTCAGCTCAACTCTTGGCCCACGAGGCCTTTAGCCGGGGCTGCCCGGTGCCCCCAAGCTAGTGGGGAGTCTGGGTGAGCAGCTGGGCCAGGCCCAGGTGGAGGGGAGGGCTCTTGCGGGTGGAGCCGCATCCTGGACCTCAGGAAGCGTAAGCGCCAGGGTGTCGAGTGGGGCCCCCACAATGTGTTCACCTGCTGGTATGTTTTCCGTGTGTTTTGTAAAATTTGCAAAGTTTTCCTTAAAAATGAACCCCCAGTTGCTGGAACTGTGTGAGGCTGGAGGACAAGAAGTAAGGGTAGGGGCAGGGGGCTGGCACCTGCTTTCAACTTAGCCCCCACCGTGCGGCAGGGACCCGAGGCCTGTGAAGGACACTTTCCAGGAACCCTTAGTCACAAGCGACCCTCTCGACCCTCTCGGGCTGCTTCTACTTCAAGGCCCTCACAGGCCACCTCTGCAGGAAGCTGGCCCTGATTATCCAGCTGCAAGCTAGGACTCCCCCCTCTGGGCTCTCCTGGACCTACAGCCCCTCCCTCCCTCTCTCCTTCCCTCCTTCCAGCGGTTTATTTTGTGCCCGTTCCAGTGCAAAGTACTACAGAGGAAACTGACCGAAAGACTCCAGGGCCTTGTTGTGTATGGCAGAGCCCTGACCCTGACCCTGACCCCAACCCTGACTTGACACAGGGCAGACTGTGCTGAGTTTGCAGGTGTGGCCGCTCCCCTATTCTGTGTGGAAATGTGCTTGTATTTCTTCTTTCTCCCATTGGCTGCCTGAGCACCCACATGCCTCCTTCCGTAAGACCTCTGCCCACCTCACACCCGAGCTGTCTAAAGACCCTGAAGCCCCCTCCAGGCTTAAGCTCCACTTGCAATGCCAGCAGAGAGAGAGAGAGAGAGAGAGAGAGAGACTCTGCCATTGTTCCCATGGCACCATGGACGGGATCCCATGCTGCCTACGCGAGCATGCCCCAGACCACTGTCACCGTGGGGCTGCTGTGCGGGATCCCACGTGTAGGTTCGGGAGGTTTCTGCTTTCTATTACGCTGGCCATTGTTTCTAGAGCCTCCCACCCTGCAGTGGGTGTTGGGCCCCGGAGGCTTCCAGCCTGAGCCATGGGCTCAGCTCTGCACTGCTGGGCTGATGTTGAGCCCGGTGGTGAGTCTGGACGTCTCCAGGTCCGCTTCCCCTGCCATTGACTCGTGGTGAGGTCACCTTGTGTCACAGCATCTGTGTGTGCCACCAGCTCTCAGGGAAATGTCCCCTTTAGCCAAGGCATTCGAATAATGTCAGTGCTCGGAGAAAAGAGGGAGGGGACCCGGTTCCTGTCCTCTCAGGAGTCTTGTGGGCCCTGGGATGGGCTGATCCATCACGTTCCTCAGAGACCAGTTCTGTGTAGAGAGGGAAGGGGGGGGGGGCAGCCTCTGTCGGTGCCCCGCAAAGGTCCCCGAACACCACTCCTGTAGGGCAAGGGGGGGCTGCTCCCTTCACACTTGCATTTCCAAGCAGGGGCCACCCAGGGTTCCAGGGAGAGCCTGGCTGACTTCCTGTGTTCACCGGACAGAGAGATAACAGCCTGCATCCTCTTACTCTTTAAAAGACAAACACTCTACAGCTCAACCTCCCCAGGAAGCCAGGTTCAAGTGCAGTTGGCACAACCGGAAGTGCCCGGGGAGTCCATTTAGGGAGGGATTGCTTCAGCTAGGGACAGGGAGGATAACACCCCCCGGAGGTGGTGTTTGATGTGCAGGACAAGAAAGATTTGGAGGCGCAGAGAGGCAAGAAGAGGAAGTTCATGGGATAAGCACGGAGGTGAGAGTGTGCAGGTGTCTCTCAAGTACAGGGCGGAGTTCCCTCTGCTGACACGAGAGCTATTGGTGGGAAAGGAAGGGCTAGGGCACAACCCAGACGTGTGGCGAGGCTGTACCTGGAAGGGTCCTAAATGCCATGTGGAGGCACCTGGGTTTTGTCCCCAGGAAATGGGAGCTCCTGAACATTTTTGAGCAGGGAGGGACTTTTTTGGAGCTTTGGAACAGTTATCATGTCAATAGTGGGTAGGAAGGGTTGTAGCCAGGATGCTTGGAATAGAGGACCAGAGGAGGCTGCCTCATCCCCATGTGGTGACCTGGGGCCACCGGACTCCGTGGTGCAGGAGAGAGATCACCTCGGGGAACGGAGGCTGAGGGGGCCTGCAGGAAGCACATCACTTAGCTCCACGTGTTGTAGCCATGTTTGCATTTAGCTGTTGGAGGGCAAGGCCTGGGTCTTACCCATCCTTGTGTCCCTTGACTGACCCTGAGCCCTACAAAGCCCCTCCCAGTGCCTGGACGCTGCTCTTTGCCGAGCAAATGGTGGTTCTCTGGTGCCTGCACGTGGGACGTCCCTCCGTGCCTGCTGGGAAGTCTGGTTCTGCGAGCCACGGCTGTGGGTTGGGCTCCTCTCCCTGGCCGGGCTGCCATTCCCATGACTGTGTGGTCCTGAGCAGCTCTCCCTTTGGCCCAAGACCAGGGCTGAGCTCTTCTTTCTCCAAACCTCCCCAGCAGAGCCCAGAGCTTCCTGACCCTCTGGAGCTAAGAGCTACACACGGGCTTTGCTGCATGCTCCAGGGCCACCAGAAACCCTTTTGTTCCCCTCTAGACCCAAGACCTTGGTGGAACCGAGAAGAAAAGCACAGGGAGAAGGAAATCATAATAACAGCCCCTAGGTGTGGAGCCAGAACCACGTGCCAGGCACACACTTTGCCCTCCTAGCCACCCATGGGGGGACTGCTATCGTTATCCTCTTTTTCACAGATGAGGATACTGAGGTTCAGAGTGGTTGTGACTTGCAAAAAGTCACAAAGCTAGTGACTGCTGGGATCAAGATGGGAACCCAGATCCAAAGCTCTTGCTTATTAGCTTCTCTGCCTTGATATCAAAGCACTTTCCTTGGTCAGCAGTGGTGACAAAGGGGTCCAGATCTTAGATGTTTGTTTTTCCCTTGGTTTGGAAGAAAAGAGTATTCTTTTTTTTTTTAAGATTTTATTTATTTACGAGAGAGAGAGAGAGAGAGGCAGGAAGCAGAGGGAGAAGCAGGCTCCCTGTGGAGCAGGGACCCCAAGGGGGGACTCGATCCCAAGACCCTGAGATCATGACCTGAGCCAAAGGCAGACGCTTAACCGACTGAGCCACCCAGGCTCCCAGAAAAGAGTATTCTTGAGGACTATTTGGTTGCAAGTGACAAAGACCCATTTAAAACTTGCTTTAAAGAGAGGAGGGACGGAGGGCTGTTTCTTGCCTCACACACTGGAAGGCGAGGTAGAGCAGGTGCAGGCTGGACCCGGGGCAGTCAGGTTCATGGCCCTCAGCCCCACGTTTCTGCTTCTGCCAGGGCGTCAGCTTCGCTCCTGCATACCAGGTCTTCCCCTGACCCCCAGCAACATCAGGTGCTCATTCTTACAGCATGTGCCCCCAAACGAGGGAAACTCTTCTCTGCCAGCCCGAGGTAGAAAACCCTGGGGCAGTCCTCAGATTGCCCTGCCTCGGGTGACGTGACCGATCCTGGACCAATCGCTAAGCCCGGGGCGGGATTACTACAATTGCCGCAACTGGGGTCTCGTGCTCCCGCCCAAAGCCAGGGAGTCGGGTGCTCTGACTGCGTGGACGCCACCCTGAGAAGCTCGTCACTGCAAGGAGCAGGGCCCAGGAGAGGCGGTACCGTCCCTCCACGACAGAAAACAAGGCAGGCAGCTCCCCGTGGGACCTGGGATCAGCTGCACTTTCAGGGCGTCCTTGTGTTCCGAGGGAGGGTTTGTGGTCTAGCGCAGGAGCAGGGCCCAGGTGAGAGCTAGCGTACCTGCCTGGGAGGAGCAGCGGTGGCATTGACCCTTTGATCTACGGTCCCTCTCGGCCGTAACGTGGGGACACATCTGGGAGTCTAGGCTGGACTTCCTGACCAGGGTGCTTAGTTCCTGACTTGTCGGTGGTAAGTGACAGAAACACACCTCAAATGGACTTGAGCCAAAAAAAGAAACAAAGCAGAACTAAAAAATCAAGATTAATTTCTATAACTGAAGAAATCCAGGGCCTCGGATCCTACTGGATCCAGATACTGAGCATCACCTGGAATCCACCTGGCCTATGTCCTGGTTCTGTGTTCTTGGCGTTGGCTTTAGACGTAGTCTCGGGTAGGCTCCCTTGAGGTGGTGGCAAAGAGATACCGGGCTTACATCCAACCAACTTAGCAACCTTACTTAGCAGGGAGAGAGAAAGAGAGAGAGTATCCCTGATTTCCACTAGCTCTAGCAGGAAACCCAGGAGTGGGCCCTTCTTGGCCTGGCTTGGAGTATATGTCCTCTCCAGATTACAGCCAGGGAGGATAAATGACTTGGATCCATTAAACCTGGAGCCCATCAAGTGAGAGTGGAGGAGGGGGTGGTTCCCAAAGGCAAATAAAACTTTGTCACCAAAAGCAGCAGGGGAAGGGGCACAGGGCTGGCCAAGCAGCCTCTGTCCACTGATATCCCATACTGCTTCTCTCCCAGTCTAGCCCTGAAACGATCACCTGGCTTGCTGCTGTGTCCATCCTCTTGCCAGTGTTATAGCTGTGTGTCCTCCCATCTTTTCTCCCTTTCCGGAAGAACACGCACACACCTGCTACTTACCCCTCTCCCCAAATCACCCTGTACAACCATGGCTGCATAGATGGTTGGCCTGGAAGGGAACTCGTTGATTTTTGGGTCCCCCCCCTTTAATATTACAGATGGCCAAACCACACCCCAGACAGGAGCGGTGACCTGGGCACAGTCACCCAGTGAGTTAGGGCGGAACCAGGGCTGGAGCGGGGTGATTGGACTACCGGCCAAGTGGTGTTTTCTTCTCGTACTATAAGTTGAAGTCATTGACATCACGTCTCCCTTCCAAATACAAAGAGCAACCTTCATGCTGATAATGTTAAATTTAAAACATGTTAAATGGTTGCTAAAGACTTGGAGTTTGGATGTTCAGCCAAGAGAGAAAAAACAAGGGTGGTGGGTTTATCATTAGCCAGACTCAGCATTTCCCAGTCAAACACTAACCGTTTCTTGGCCCCTGAGAGGCCCTGTCCTCTGGCCAAACTCATGGTTAGTCGATTAGCTGGTGGCCTCCTTCACCAAGACAGACCAGATCAGGGAGGATTTAAATATCCCATGGCCATGGAATTCTCTTCTTTTTTTTTTTTATTAAAGATTTTATTTATTTTTTAGAGAGCGAGCGAGAGGGAAACAGCATGAGAGGGGAGAGGGTCAGAGGGAGAAGCAGGCTCCCCGCTGAGCCGGGAGCCCGATGCGGGACTCGATCCCAGGATCCTGGGACCATGACCCGAGCCGAAGGCAGACGCTTAACCATCTGAGCCACCCAGGCACCCTGGAATTCTCTTCTTCACAAGATTCATTAATCACGAAATTTCACTCACCCACCCACCCCCTCCCTGCATCGCACACACACTCACACATGCACACAAACATGCACACACTCACACGCAAGCACAAGCCCTTGCTAAGCTTGGGGCTGGTCCTCAAGGTGGGAGTGGTTTTGTTGGTGCTGAGTCGAACGGAAGACTTAGGAGCTTTCTTTGCCTTCTTTCCATGGATCATGTGGCCATGGTCCAAGGCCTTCGGCTCCTGATGGCCTGGGGAAGTCTTCTCTGAGCTCACTCAGATGTTCAGAATCCAAGCTGCTTCCTGCTGGGCCACGGTCCAGCTCATCACTTCTCCAGGAAGCTGAGTCTCTGCCCGGGGCTTCTGGGTCCCTCCACCTTCCCTGGCCTAGAGTCCAGCACTGTCGACGTGGCAGCCACCTCTTGGCTGTATCATCTTGATTAGTCATTCCACCTTGGCTCCATCTCCCTTCTGGTAATTTCCCACCCACACAGTGGCCTCCCCCGAGGCTCCTGCATCCTTCCTGGGTCTGGCTGACCCAGTCGAGCATGCTTACTTGTTCCTTCGCTGTGGCTCCCGCCTCTGGAACATTCACCCACATACTGAGCTCAGCAGTGCTGCTCAGATGTTCCCCCTAAGGAACAGTGAGGGGAAAGAAAGTGTTTTCATCTCCCAAGGCATTGGGGTATCTGCCTGATGCAGCCTTGGCCATCCCCAATGGTCGACAGTGCGACATTTGGCCAAAAATAAAATCAAATAAGAAAAGGGCCAAAAGGCACTGTGATTGATTTAATCAAGGTAATCAAGGGGTCCCTGGTAACCTGGTAACCTCAGTGAGCATGATTTTCAGGGGAAGGAGTGGGAAGTAAGTGGAAACTGGGGTGGGGTGCTAGAAGGAAGGAGGTGGGCGATCGGACTGGGAGCAATCTTGTGAGAATCTGGTGTCTACATAGGTCTCTGAAGGAGACTTTGACAGGCTGTTGGGCATGAGGGAGCAGAGTGTTGAGGTCATTCCGGGCAAGGGGCGGCAGGAGCGGGAAATCAGGAGGCATGTCCACTTTGTGTGGCCATGGAGTAAGCCTCTGCCTTTCTGTAAGGCATAGTGAACCCCCCCACACCTGGAAGGATTGTCCAGCTTTGCGTTGTTGTGTGTGTGGTTGGTTTCTTGTTTCTTTCTTTTTTTTCTTTTATTGTTCTTTATATATTCTTTATATGTTCTCTTGTTTCTTCATTTTTTTTTTATTTTTATTGAAGTGTAACTGACGTAACATCCTATTAGTTTCAGGTATATATCACGGTGCTTCGATATTTTTAGACATTATGAAGCGATCCCCATAATAAGTCATCTTGTAAGTCATCTGTCACTGTACAAAGTTATTATAATATTATCAACTGTATTCCCTATGCTGAACATTGCATCCCTGTGACTTATCTACTTTTTAAAATTTTTTAAACTTGTATTTGTTTATTTTAAGCAGGCTCCACGCCCAGTGCGGAGCCCAGCATGGGGCTCCATCTCACAAACCTGAGATCATGACCTGAGCTGAGATCAAGAGTCAGACACTTAACCAATTGAGCCACCCAGGCGTCCCTCTTGTTTTTTTTGATAATAGCCAATCTGACTAGTGTGAAGTGATCTCTCATTGTGGTTTTGATTTACATTTTCCTGATGATGAGTGATGTTGAGCATCTTTTCATGTGTCTGTTGGCCATCTGTATGTCTTCTTTGGGAAAATGTCTATTCAGGTCCTCTGCCCATTTTTAAATTGAGTTTTTTTGGGGGGGGCATTAAGTTAATTATGTAAGTTTTTTATATATTTTTGACGTTAACACCTTATCAGATATATGGTTAGCAAATATCTTCTCCCATTCCGTAGGTTGCCTCTCTGTTTTGTTGTTGGTTTCCTTCATTGTGCAGAAGCTTTTTAATTGGATGGAATCACATTTGTTTATTTTAGCTTTTCTTGCCCTTGCCTGAGGGTCCTGGCCCAAAAAACATCACTAAGGCCCATGTCAGAGAGCTCACTGCCTTTGTTTTCTCCTAGATGTTTATGGTTTCAGGTCTTGCATTCAAGTCTTTAATCCATTTGAATTTATTTTTGTGTCTGGTGTAAGAAAGTGGTCCAGTTTCATTCTTCTGCATGTAGCTGTCCAGTTTTCCCAGAGCCATTTATTGAAGACATTGTCTTTTTCCCATTGGATATTTTTGCCTCCTTGTTGTAGGTTAACTGACCATATAAACATAGATTTATTTCTGGCCTCTCTATTCCATTCCACTGATCTATGTGTCTGTTTTCATGCCAGTACCACACTGTTCTGATTACTATAAGCTTGTAGTGTAGTTTGAAAGAAGGGAGCATGCTACCTGCAGCTCTGTTCTTTCTCAAGACTGCTTTGGCTGTTCAAGGTGTTTGGTGGTTCTACACAAGTTTTAGAATTATTTGTTCTGGTTCCATAATAAATGCCACTGATATTTTGATGGAGATTGTATAGGATTTGTGGATAATTTTGGGTCATATGGACATTTTAACAATATTAATTCTTCCAACCCATGTGCATGGGATATCTTTGCATTTATTCGTGTCATCTTTAATTTCTTCCACCAGTGTCTTTTTTTTAAAGATTTATTTATTAGAGAGAGAGTGAGTGAGCTCGAATGGCGGGGGAGGGGCAGCGGGAGAGGGAGAAGCAGACTCCCCACTGAGCAGGGAACCTGACTCTGGACTCGGTCTCAGGACCCTGGGATCTGAGCCGAAGGCAGACGCTTAACCGACTGAACCACCAGGTGCCCCATTTCACCAGTGTCTTATAATTTTCAGAGTACAGGTCTTTCACCTCCTTGGTATTTATTCATAGATATTTTATTCTTTTTGATACAATTGTAAATGGGATTTTTTTTTCTTAATTCCTCTTTCTGATAGCTCATTATTAGTGTATAGAAACACAACTGATTTGTGTATGTTAATTTTATATCCTGCAACTTTACTGATTCATTTATTAGTTCTAATAATTGTTTGGTGGAGTCTTTAGGGATTTTTTTAAATATATAGTATCATTTTATTTGCAAATAGTGACAGTTTTACTTCTTCCTTTCCAATTTGGGTACCTTTTATTTCTTTTTTCTTGACTAATTGCTCTGGCTAGGACTTCTATGTCAAATAGAAGTGGTGAGAGTGGACATCTTTGTCTTGTTCCTGATCTTAGAGGAAAAGCTCTCATCCTTTCACCGCTTAGTACGGTGTTAGCTATGGGTTTGTCATATATGGCCTTTATTATGTTGAGGTATATTCCTTCTACATCGACGTTGCTGAGAGTTTTTATCATGAATGGATGTTGAATTTTGTCAAATGCTTTTTCTGCGTCTGTTGAGATGATCATGTATTTTTTATCCTTTGTTTTGTTAATGTGGTGTATCACATTGATTGACTTGCAGATGTTGAAGCGTCCCTGCATCCCTAGAATAGATCCCAAATGATGACGGTGTATGATCCTTTTAATGTACTGTTGACCGACTTCGGATGTTGTGGTTTGGGATTTTTTGTGGGGTTTTGTGGGGCTGGCGACAGGGCCCCGTCTGCAGTGCTTAGGACTTTGGGGCTGGGGGTGTGGGGGTTCATCATCAGGAAGTCATCAAAAGCTGACTCAGCTTCCTCCACGAAGAGGAGGCATCGGGGCCATGTCCTCAGTGGGTTTAGTCCCGCCTTCAGAGCCTGCTTCCTGGTAAAAAGTTGACATTTGCTCGGAGCATATGGTCTACACTCTAGAACAGTGGTTCTCAGACTGTGGCATCCAGACCAGCGGCACCAGCAGCATCTGGCAGTGCTCAGGCCCAAATCCTCAGGCCCACCCCAGACCTACAGAATCTGAAACTCTGGGGGTGGGGCTCAACATTGGCATTTCTAGCAAATTCTCAGGTGATACTCCTGGTGCAGGGACCGTACTTTGAGAACCACTGGCCTAGACAAGCTAGAAGTCCCCTCCGCCTTCAGGGATGGCTCAGCAGTGGCACTAGAGAGACCAGCTGGCAATGGTCAGGACTTACAAGAAGCTCTCTCTCTGGGAGGAGATGAATGCTTCTCCTGAGACAGAGAAATGAGGCACCAGGGCAAACCTCCTCAGGGTCACGGCAGGGCCTTGGCAACCTGCGTGGAGTGACCAGGAAGGGCTCTGTCTTTTTGCAGGTGGGTGACCCTGGGCAGGTACCCCACATCTCACACTCTCAGCGTGCCCATTGGGGAAGTGGCTTTACGTCTGCCTCAGTTGGTTTGAGGATCGAGGAGTCACCACACACTGGCATAGTAGGGCTGCATGTACGCCCCTCTCCCGGACCACGGCAACACCGGCTTCCGCTGCCTGCCCATCTCCTGCCACCTCACACGCGATATAGGCCCCAAAGTTGTTGCCCAGGCTGGGAGATCACGTGGGCCTCAGGGACCTTATTTAGTATGAAATGTCCCACATGAGAAATGTGGGACATTTCACCTCTCTTCTCTTGCATTTATCTCCCCTCCCAAGACCATCACCATTTAATGCAAAACACAGCCTCCCTTCCACCCAAAACCCACGTCGGCCGGGTAGAAAATGTCTCTCGCTTGCTGCCTGGACAAAGTCCCAAATCTGCAGCCAGGTCCTGCCGGCCCCGGGCTCTCTCCGCCCTGGCGTGGGGGCCCTGTTTGCAGCCCTGCCAGGCCACTGCCGCCGGGCAGTCCCTCTCATGATAAATTGGACCAGCAGTCTAGACAGTACGTGATTGTGTCTGTCTCTCTGCGGGGGGGGGGGGGCAGATGACGTCAGCGGCCCCGTGTTGGGGGCGTGCCCGGCACCAGGCAGCCAGGGCCAGTCACGAGTCTCAGGGCAGGAGGAGGGCTCCTCCACCCACAGCCGACTTTCCCTGTCGGGTGACATCCCCCTCGGCAGGGAGGCTGGTGACAGGGATGGGGCGCGGAGCCGGCCCCGAGAAAACCGCAGTATCCATCTGGCCAGGGGAAGGGAAGACACCCCGGCAGGGCCTGTTTCTCGCCTCCAGGGGAGCTGCCTGGGTTAGAGCCTCTGTCTTCATCTGGGACCATTCTGCAGTCCCGATTCATTGTGAACCAGAGCCTGAGTGTGATTACACAAGACTCCCCCTTCTAAAAACAAAAACAGCTCCCCTTAACCCCTCACCTCTCCTGAGAGCCTTCCTTCCGGCACAGCTAAGCTTCTCAAAAGAGCTGTCTGTTCTCGCTGTCTCCACCGGGGACCCCTGAATTGCTAGCTGTCAAGGGTCCGTGTCACTCCTCACCCTTCTGGAATGCTCGGACACATCTGGCACAGCTGACCGACCGTTCTTCTTGAAAAGCTGTCCTCAGTTTCCATCACACCCCTGGCCTGGCCATCCTCCAACCTCTCTACTTCTTCTCTGTCCCCTCCTGTCTCTCCCCTCCTAGATACTCCCCCTTCTGGGGTGCTGACTCCAGCGCCCCGTCCTTTCCTCACTGCTCTTCTCGCTCAGGGTGATTTTCTCGGGGAATTACATCTGTCCCATGGCCTCCACCTACACTCTTGTGCAAACAAGTCCAAACTAGGCCTGGCCCAGACCTCTCCTCTGAGCTCCTGACCCTTTTATCCAGCTGCCCCTTGGCTGTTCCACAGGCATCTCAAACCCAGCACGTTCAAAACCCAGCTGATGAACTGCCCCAAACCTCCCCTCTGCCCATGCTCCCCTCCCTTGAGAGGTGTCCACCGATTACAGAAAATTACAGGAGATGAGAAACTGGAAATACAGAAAAAAGAACTCAAATTTCCATAGTCCCAGCTACTTGCTGTTTGGATGTACTGACTTCTGGTCTTTCTATGCTTTCAATATCTAGTTTCCCCACCTAACATTTTAACCTAAGGATGCACCTGCTATTACCAATTCTGTGTAACTTACTTTAAAATTGTTTGGAGGGGCGCCTGGGTGGCTCTGTCGGTTAAGCAACTGCCTTCGGCTCGGGTCATGATCCCAGGGTCCTGGGATTGAGCCCCACATCGGGCTCCCTGCTCGGCAGGAAGCCTGCTCCCCCTCTCCCTCTGCTGCTCGCCCCACCCCCCGGCTTGTGCTCTCTCTCTCTCTCTCTCAAATAAATAAATAAAATCTTCAAAAAAAGAAAACATTAAAATTAAAAAAATAAAACTGTTTGGAACAGATAACACCTTCTAACAGTACAAAAGGGGATGTTGTAGAAACTAAGTCTGCCTCCCACACCAACCCCCGTCAACTGGTTCCTGCCCCAAGGCAACTGCCCTCCTTTGCAGAGCCTTTTAACGATACTTTGCGCCCACACAATGCTATTCCCACCCTTCCCTGCACGTAGACCAGCACAGCATATACCCTGTTGGCACCTGCCCCTTTCCCATTTGAGAAGCTGCCTTGGAAATCATTCCCTAACGGCCCATGCGAGCCTCCTCCTCCTCGTTTCCAGACTCTCCGTGCACTGCTGCCTGGTCATCGTGGTTAGGAAACTGGTGGTCCCCTGACAGACGTTTGAGTGGTTGGCCGTCATTACTATTATCCATCAGACTGCAGTGGAGATGCGCTGGCGGGGGCACCAGGGCCCCGGCCAGGAGGAAGGGATGTGAGGGCAGTTTTGAAGGAAGAATCGATGAGGCCTGGAGTAGGCAGAGAGGTGACAAGCCTGGTAACAGGAAACCAGGTGACAGGACTGCAGGGCCCCCATGAGTCTAGTTCTGAGCTCGTTGGTCCTGAGTGGGGATGCAAGACTAGAGAGATGCAGGCCCAAACCTTCGGGGGGGGGAGGTTAAGGCCAGATGCCTGGGCTTGGGACTGAGCTCATGAAGGAGGAGCACCGCTGTGCAAGGTGCTGGGCCCTGAGTCAGCTCCTTTACTCCTCACAGCAACGTGAGAAATCGGCATTATCCCCATTTTACAGACGAGGGGATACAAATCTGCCATGGCACGGATCTGCTCTGCGGGCGGGAGGAGACGGGGGAGACCGCTGGGTGGGTGGCAACAGAGGGGACAGAATGCTTCCAAAGAGGCCCCGTTTGTGACCTCAGGCACTGAATTCAGAGCTCCCTTCTCCACCTGGTCAGGTCTCCACGTGGCAAGGCCTTGGACGAAGTGGGGTGTCTGGGGTCTGCTGGGCCCTGGGTACCGGGCCGGCTACCTGCCTCTAACCCGGGGCTTTTGCTCTTCCCTGGCAGATTCTGCCCATTGTCATCTTCTTCAGCTGTGTCATGTCCATTCTGTACTATGTGGGCCTCATGCAGTGGGTGATCCAGAAGGTGAGTTCCCAATGCCACTGCCTCTGGGCTCTCGGGGAGCTGCCTACCCGTGGGGCTCCTGCTCTCCCAGAAGGCCTTGCACCCAGAGCCCAAACCCTCCCTCACTCCCCAGCTCTGAGAGCCTGAACCTTCCCCGGATCCTGCTCCCGGGGTCTACACTTGCCACTCAGAGTCTACTGTTTGCAGAGTCTCTTGTCGTGATACTAAAGGGAGATGGTACCAAATACAATGTGGTCTTTGTGTGAGGGAAGTTGGCAGAAGTGAGGCTGCTTTGAGAAGAAATATCAGGGAAAGAAATCATTTGTACCAAAAAGATCTTGAGAGACCAGAGCAGTGGGCCACGTGGGCCAGACTTAGCTGGTGTACATGTCAAATCCTGTGCTTAGGTTCATAAAATGTGCCGCACGAAACCAGGACGCAGGAGGTGGCATTGGGCAGCAGTTAGACCTGGCCATGGGGATGAGTCTGAGGTTTTAGCCTATCGAGCTCAGAATAAACCAGGGGCAGCAGGGGGCCACCAGAAAGACAAAACCACCTGTTATGTAAGGAGTGCCCAGCGCAGGGCAGGAGGGAGGTTCTCTCCAAACCTGGAGTGTGTGTTCGGCCAGGGGGCTTTGGCAACTGAAGCCTCAGGGGAACAGTGACAGGGCCCGACACCATGCCCTCCACAGCATGGTTGCAGGACGTAGGGCTGCTGAGCCTGGAAAAGAGGCTAGGATGGAGGAGGTGAGGGTAGGAGAGCCGTGTCCAAATGCCTATAAAAGAAGGGTTAGATAAAAGAGCAGCCAGGGAGGTTCCTGCAGCGGGGAGAAATTCCAGGGAAGCAGACTTCATCTTGATTGAAAGGAAGAACTTTCTAATACAATGTTTCCCAAAGCCTTTTTCACAAAACTCCAGCTCCATGGAGGGTTAACACACGTTACTAGGTAAAGGGATCCCGTGGTCAAATACTTTTGTGAAGCTGGGCTAGACAAATTCGAACAGATTTTTTGTGCAGGATTTCTCAGAGCCTTTTTCTAAGCTATGTATTTGGTAACCTGCAAAGTGTGTGTGTACAGAAATTCTCAAGTATATTGGGCCAGGGAACCCTTTTGTATGGAGACAGAGAACATGCATGTGAGAAGCCCTGTTGTAGTGATTGGAGTTACCCTAAGGTGGAGTCGGGGGGCCTTGGGAAGTGGTAAGCCCCCATGAATGGAGGTGTGAAAGGAGAAATGTAGGTGAGGGTTTCCTATGCTGGGCTGGAAGTTGGAAGGAAGACTTACCAGGTGCTTCCACCCTGCCCCTGACTCTCTCCGACTCTGGGGTCTGCCTGCCCACAAAGAGCTCTCTGCCTCCTAGATCAGTTGGCTGATGCAGGCCACCATGGGCACCATGGCCACTGAGACCCTGAGTGTGGCTGGAAACATCTTTGTGAGCCAGGTGGGTACTGCAGCCCCTGCCCTCATGCTCAGCAGCAGCATTCCCGGCGGGGCGGGGGGGGGGGGGGGGGGGTCCTGAGTCCTCAGAGCTCTGATTCAGTCAGCGGAAGAGACACTTGGACCTTCTCCCAGGGTCACCAAAGGCCGCTGCCCCGGAGATGCTCTGTTTGGGGGTGCACTCTTTGCCTGAGTCATGCCAGGGAGGATGGCCTCTGTCTGGCACCTCCTACTTACTGCTCTAGGCCATGGAGGTCTTCATCCGCTTAGAGACTCACAAATCCTACAGGTGGCGTCCACCTTTCTCCCTTCCTGTAGAAACAGGCTCGAGGGTGGGAACAGCTTGCCACGACCCCACAATATAAGTCAGGACTTAGAATCCACCTGTTCCCTTTCCTGGGCAGTGTTCCTTACATGACATCATTTTGTCTTCTTTTTTCCCCTCCTTCTTTCTGAAATATATTTTCCAAAGTAAATGTGACTCTAAAGGGCCATGTCGGCCCTGAGCCCCTTTCAGAAGGCCCGGTCCTCCTGGGGGTGAGACCCCGGAGCCCGTTCCAGGGACCTAGCCCATCGGAACAACATTGGGGTCACCAAAAGTCCTATTTGCCACAGAAAACCATATTTCACTGGACAGTTTAGGAAACTGGAGCATATTTTCATCTTTTTGGCGATAGGACCACTGGGTTGATTTCAAAGGGTTTTTTTTTAAGCCAATGAAGACAGATGTGCTCTTAGATAAATTGTCTCAAATCCCTTCAGATGTTTAAAATGAAGCAAAAGAGAAAGAAATACTGAAATACGAAAACACGTCTTTAAATGAAATGTGGCAAATGTGCTCCATGGTTTTTGCTGAGAAAATACAAATTTTAGGTGAATGGGATTTGGGTGATGTGAAGAGCTCCCCAAGTGAACTGACTTGGGACCAGTTGGTGGGCCCATTGACCTAGACCCCTGGGTCTTTGCCTCGCTTCCCCCAAGGGAAGGGGATGGGGAGCCTCTGAGGATCAGCAGCATCATCTCAGCCCTGATGCTGGCGGCCCGGGTCCTCTTCTCTGGCCACACTCTGTCCCTGGGGGGTTGCACCAGCCCCATGGCTTAACCACTTCAAGTGTCACCCCAGACCCTAGCTCCAGCGTGACCCACCCAACTGCCCCTTGACCTTCCACTTGGGTACCTAAAGGGCATCTCAGATTCACCACACCAAGTCCAAGCGGGTTAACCCCGATTCCCTCCTCGACACATCTGCACGCTTCCAAGTCTTTCTCTTCTCAGGAAAGGGTACTTCCTGTAGCGTCTTCCACGAAGTTGATCAGACAAAACTCCAGGAGTCTTCCTTCCCTCCTCGGCTTCCCTCGCTCCCGGCAGCCCCCGGCCCACCTGCCCCTCCTCCTCCAGCTCCAGCGCCCCACCCCCACCCCCTCTGCCACAGGCACACTGGCCTGCTCATGGGTCCTCAAAACTGCTGAGCTCAAATCTGCCCCAGGGCCCTTGCTGTTCACTCTGCCTGCAATGCTGTGCCACCAAATCCAACCGATGGCCCCTGTGGTCTCAGCTCCAATGTCACCTCCTCGGACAGCCCTTGCTTGTTAATTCTAAACACCCCGCAACCACCAGGCATTCACCAAGCACATATCTCCATAGCTTTAGCACCGTCTACGAGACACTGTTTCTCTACTTGGTTCCTTGCTGGTTATCCATTTCTTCCCATAACCCACCCTCTTCCACTGCTCCCAGGATAAAAACTCTGTGCGGTCAGGGGTTCTATCTTGTTTACCCCCAATCCCTATTCTATAGAAGAGTCTGGAACATAGGAGGTGCTCAATAACTGTTCATTAAATGAATAAATGAATGGCTCCAGGCTTGCCCAGATGCCCTGGAGTAAACACACCACCGAATGCCCATCTCCTTCCTTTCTGGCAACCCCTATGGCTTCATTAAAAGCTCAGGCCTGGAGTTCCATCCACTTCTGGCCCTTTGCATGAACAGAGGTAATTCTCTGAACCTCTCTGATTCTCTGTTTGCTCTCCTGGAAAAGGGGGATGACCACTTCTTTCTCCGAAGGTCATGAGTGATGAATGTGAGGTGCCAGGACCTAGTGGGCACTTGACCCAGGGGAGCATCATCAGGCCAAGAGGAAGGGCTGGGGGTCCGTGCCTAGAGCCAGGCCAATGCCAAGGTTCAGGGAGGCCCAGCCAAGTACAGACTATGGTCCCGACCCTGCCTTGCTGACTCTGCCCCTGGGATCCCCGGGACCCTCTGCGACTTGTGCCCACTCCCGGGGGAAGGGGGGACACCCTGGCTGTCTGACATCTTTCCTGTTTGCAGACGGAGGCTCCTCTGCTGATCCGGCCCTACCTGGCCGACATGACTCTGTCCGAAATCCACGCCGTCATGACCGGAGGCTTTGCTACCATTGCTGGCAGCCTGCTGGGCGCCTACATCTCCTTTGGGGTATGTCGAGCTCTCCCTGTGCTTGCTGAAAACCTCCAGAACCTGAAACCCTCCTTTGGTGGGAGCTGCACACAGCTCGTGGCCGGAGCAACCTAGAGTCTTCCGACGTGGGCTGTGCTGGGAAGGCGGGCCAGGTGGGCAGGACCGTTCGGGCTTCTCATGTGGAAACGGGGGGCAAGAGTTCCCAGTGTTCCACCTGCTGAGCACCTCTCCTGTACCAGGCAAAGTGCTAGGTATCTCGACATTCCCATTTTACAGATGAGGAAGTTGAGGCTCAGAGAATAGGCGAGATGTCCCAGCCAGGATTCGAGCCCACATCTGTCTCACTCTAAGACTCATACGCACAGTCCCTCACCTGGGCTGTCCCTGGAGATCTGTCCTTCTCCCCCTGCCCTCCTCTTCCCCACACCCTTGCTGGGCACAAGTCCTTCCTCTGCTCCTAAATTATTGCTTATGCAGCTTTTGAGCGCAATGCATTTCTAGGTCAAATTCCAATGGTGTGACTCAAGCCCTTACACCAATCCCAGTCCTGCGTGGCAAGCAGAGATGAATCTTCCCATGTGTCCCCTACAAAGTGCCTGGTAATAGCGCTCTGCATTTGTTAAACACTCTGTACTTCTTTGTGCTTCCACATGCAAATCTTTAAAGATCTTAATGTTTTTCTTAACTATCAAAGAAATTCTTGCTTCTTGCAGAAGCGAGGAAAGTAAAAAAAAAAAAAAAAAAGAACTTCTTCAAACCCACTTCTCAAGGGAACTGCTTTTACTAGATTAGAAGTTTAGAACAGCAGTTCTCTTGACTGAGATTTTTTTAAAAATAAATTTTTTCCCCCCCCCCCCCCCCAAAGACCCGCTGAATCAGAAATGCTGGCGATGGGGCCCATATCCTGGATTATAACAAGCCTTCCAGATGACTCTGGTGCTCAATTTGAGGACCATTGACTTAAAATTCATCATTCCAGATCTGTCTGTGTCGTCATTTAAGTATATATACCTGAATACACACATACTCGCTTTCTTTTTTTACTAAAAATGAAGTAATTCTACCCTTGGTTTTCGGCAGTTTGCCGTTTCTTGCAAAATCTGAGCATGACATGAAATCCAGAAGTAAAAAGGAAAAGGTTGACAGAGCTACTCATAAAAATGAAAAATGTCTATATGGTGAAAGTCACAATTTTTAAAAAGTTTAAATGATTGATCAGGTTAAAATAGTTCATAAATCATAAAAAGATATTCCAGCTCACTGATAGTCAAAGAAATTAAAACAATAGTAACTTCTGTTTCTTCTAGAAGACGTGCAATATTTTACATGCTTCTATTTTTAAAAAAATACTTTATTTATTTGCCAGAGAGAGAGAGAGAGAGCACAAGCAGGGGCAGCGGCAGACAGAGGGAGAGGGAGAAGCAGACTCCCCACTGAGCAGGGAGCCTGACAGGGGCTTGGGGCTCGATCCCAGACCCCTGAGATCAGGACCTGAGCTGAACGCAGACACTTAACCAACTGAGCCACCCAGGCGTCCATTTACATGCCTCTAAATGGCAGAGCTATTGGGCGCTTTTGACAGGAGTGTAATTTGCTGTCACCTTTTGGGAGAACATCTGTCAGTCAGTTTAAATACTCTTTCCCAGGCGCCTGGTGGCTCAGTCAGTTAAGCGTCTGCCTTCAGCTCAGATCATGATCCCAGGGTCCAGAGATCGGGCTCCCTGCTTGGCAGGGAGCCTGCTTCTCCCTGTCTCTCTATCCCTCTCCCTCTGCCCCTCCATCCTGCTCTCTCTCAAGCTCGCTCTCGCTCTCTTTCAAATAAATAAATAAAATCTTAAAAAAAAACAACTCTTTCCCTTTGATCCAGTTAGGAATATTATGATACGGAAATATTTTCATAAGTGGTCAAAAAATGCCAAATTCCAACGTTATTTGTAATAACACACAAAAAAAAAAAGGAAAGAAAGAGCGAGCAACAACCTAAATGTCACCCATATCATGCACTGTCGCTCAGCCCCTAGAGTGAGGTGGGCCTCCTGGTGTGGATGGAGAGTGTGGCCTGCCTTTCGCTGCCTGCAGGGTCTCAAGAGTGTGTGTGTGTGGCGGGGGTGCGGTGGGGATGCTAGAATAACCCACCCTGTCCCCTCCCCTGGTCCTGAATTCCACCTGTCTTTCCCATCTCTGTTCTTGGGAGTGGGCATGGGGATGAGCCAACCGGCCCTTGGGGCACATGGGCCACACTGGTAAGCTCAGCTGCCTGAAGAACTCCCCGGGCAGAGCAGATGCTGTGTGACTTTCCCAAAAGGCCCCTTGTGCTCTGGCGTTTTGATCTTCTGGGCTTGGCACCCTCCGGACGAGAATTTTAGAGATCATCTGGTTCACCAAGGCCTAGAGAGAGCCCACCACCCCGAACGGATTTTTGAAGGAATTTGATGTTTCAGAAATGGAAACTCACAACTTTGTTCCTGAAACTTTTTTCATGGCAGTGTATTGGGGGGCGGGGGGGGGTGCCGCCGTTTGTTGGGACTTAGGGCTTTTACATGTCTTGATATTGCTCTGGTTTCCACGGTCAGTTAAAAGAAGGGTATTCCCACTGCGTGAGCCTTGCTGCCATTACTTAAGATTAAAATACCAGGAGAACTCTCCCTATTCCACAATCTGCCTTGCCACTCAGCTTCCTTTCCTTCTTGTCTCAGGCCAGAGTCCAGGCCCAGCCCCAGGCAGTCGGGCCTCCCACTGAAGGGACCTGGGTGCCCACTTCCCTTTAGCTCAACAGAATGTGCAGAGGCCGCCAAAGCTCCACGCACAGGCTCTGGTACGAAGCCCCAATCCCCATAGCTGGCCCAGGTGAAAAGCACCCCACAGACCTTCCTTCCCTCCTTCCCTCCCTGCTCTGGATGGGCCTTTAGTCTGGAATCCGAGAAGCTCTCGTCTGCCCCCACCTGGCACTTGGCTGCCACTGCAGCAGCCCCAGGGCCTTCTCCCACAGCTGCGCCTTCCCACCCTCTCCCCTCTTCATTCCCTGCCCCCCCTCCCCGGGCAGCTCCTCACTGTGTCTTTGACTCTGCCCTCAGCCCCTGAATTCCAGAAAGGTCACTGCACACTCCTCCTTTCTCTTTGTTGCTCAACGGGCTCCCTTTGCCCTGCTCTCCTATCGGATCTTTCTACCCCTGTGCCATCTGATGCACTGACCACTAGCCACACGAGGCTACTGAGCCCCTGAAATGTGGCTGGTCTGAAATGAGATGCGCCTTGAGACCTCCTACGGACAAAAATGGATATATTTTATGAATAAGTTTTATATTGATTACATGAATGGAAAGATAATGTTTTGGATATGTTGGGTTAAGTAAAATGCATTACCGAAAATAATTTCACCTGTTTCTCTTTACTTTTTTAATTGGCTACTAGAGAATTTAAAATCACAGACATGGTTCTCATTATATTTGTATTGGACGGCACTGGTCTAGACCTCGTCCCCTGCTCTGAGGTCCCAGGGCTCCCTTGACTGAATTCTTTCATTGTGATCTCCATTTTCTTTTCTTTTCTTTTTTTTAAGAGTTTTTTTTTTTAATTTTTATTTATTTGAGACAGAGAGAATGAGAGAAAGAGAGCACATGAGAGAGGGGAGGGTCAGAGGCAGAAGCAGTCTCCCTGCCGAGTAGGGAGCCCGATGCGGGACTCGATCCCGGGACTCCAGGATCATGACCTGAGCCGAAGGCAGTCGCTTAACCAACTGAGCCACCCAGGCGCCCCTTTTTAAGAGTTTTTATTTATTTATTTGTGAGAGAGAGAGAGAGAGAGAGAACACAAGCAGGGGGAGCGCAGGTAGAGGGAGAAGCAGACTCCCTGCTGAGCAGGGAGCCTGATGTGGGGCTTGATCCCAGGACCCTGGGATCAGGACCTGAGCCGAAGGCAGACTCTTCTTCTTCTTCTTCTTTTTTTTTTTTTTTTAAGATTTTATTTATTTATTTGACAGAGAGAGATAGTGAGAGAAGGAACACAAGCAGGGGGAGAGGGAGAGGGAGAAGCAGGCTTCCCGCAGAGCAGGGAGCCAGATGTGGGGCTCGATCCCAGGACCCTGGGATCATGACCTGAGCCGAAGGCAGACTCTTAACCGACTGAGCCACCCAGGCGTCCCTATACATTTCCCTTTTCACCGTAGTTCCCCAAAACTCTAAAGCAGGCCCCAGCCCTCTCCACTAACCCCAGAAACTGGTCTCTCTCCCCACTCCTTTGGCTCAGGGGCCCCTGTGAGGGGAGCTGTGAACACAGGCTGGGCAGGGTCATGTTGAGGGGATCAGTCACTGATGCTCCTCAATCGTGCAAGAGTGGGGGCCCCTAGGATAGGGTCTATGAAGTTCTGAGCAGGGCTGACAGTCTACCACTTAGTTTCCACATCTGTAAAATGGGCAGAATTTCTGCCCACCTCACAGCAGTTTAAGAGTTAAATGCAATAATAGAAAACAGAACAGTGTTGAAAAAGTGGTATTTCTTTCTCTGACATATTAGGGTCAGAAATCCATCCTTCTGAAACTGGCCCATTTTATGCTTTGTAGTTGTGTGGATTTTTTTTCCTTTCTCAGTAAAGTTTTTTTGGGTTTTTTTTTAAAGATTTTATTTATTTATTTGACAGAGAGAGAGCACGCACAAGCAGGGGGAGAAGGAGAGGGAGAAGCTCCCTGCTCAGCCCTGATGCAGGGCTCTATCCCAGGACCCTGGGATCAGGACCTGAGCCGAAGGCAGACGCTTAACCGAGCCACCCAGGTGCCCCAGTAAAGTTATTTTTGATGGAGGGTGCATACCCTCTATCCCTGTCCACATGGGACCCCCTTTGGGTAGAGAGAGGAAAGCTTTGAGCAGAAGTAGGCCCTGGGATGCTGGGGCAGAAGGTGTTCTTGACGGGGCACCTGCAGGCAGGACTGGGGGTGTCACAGCCTGAGGAGTCGCTGGCAGTGGGGAGGACTGGCCCCGTGCCCCAGCGAGGCCAGTCTGGGCAGAACTCACCCCTTTCCAAGCTGTAATGACCAGCTGGAGCCCTTGAGGCTCTGGTCAGGCTTGGCGCACTCCGACAGTGTCCAGGAATGTGACACGGACAGGATGTGTACCCTGCTCAAGTTGGCAAGGGTGAGATGACCTCCAAAGTGGGGCAAGGGGGAGGGTCCTGGCTGATGGAGGGGAATGTCCCCATGGGATCTGGGCAGCTCCACAGAGGCAGGTGACATCCCAAAGCCCAGCCCGGAACATCCAGGTTCTGGTTTCTTCCGGCAAGGAGCAGGGCCTGCACACCGAGGGCCTAGGATAGGGTGTGCAGGAGGTGGGCGTTGGTGCTGATACTCATGTTAAGGGATTTCTACTCCCAACTGAAAAGAAACAAAGGGGGCTTAAAAGAAGAAGGAAGGGCGCTGGGGTGGCTCAGTCGGTTAAGTGTCCGACTCTTGGCGTCAGCTCTGATCATGACCTCAGATGGAGCCCCCCCATGGCAGCTTGACAACGCTTAGCCGTTCCCTTGTTGTTAGATGTTTGGGTTGGTTCTAATTTTTCCACTTGGTAAATAATACAGTGTTGGAAAAATATCCCATCCACCTCTGGGGCAGAAGACAGGGAAGCAGGGGTGCCTGGATGACTCAGTTGGTTAAGTGTCTGCCTTTGGGTCAGCTCATGATCTTGGGGTCCTGGGATTGAGCCCTTCATTGGGCTCCCTGCTCAGCAGGGAATCTGTTTCTTCCTCTCCCTCTGCTCATGCTCTCTCTCTCAAATAAATAGATAAAACCTTAAAAAAAAAAACAAAACAGGGAAGCAAAGGGTTTGAGGCCATAGTAAGGATAATAATTCAGGAAGGATGAATCCCTGGGGCCCAGGTTGCTCTGCCATACTGCTGGGAAGGAATTCGGTAGCGTGGCTCCTGTAGAGAGACCCAGGGCCAAAGGGTGGCTGTTTTGGTGGCAGATTTCCTAAGGGCTCCCTGACCACAGCAGTGGATGCGATGGGCCACCTTGAAATGGTGAGCTCCCTGACACAGTAAGTATTCAAGGCGGGAATCCTATAGAGGAAGGACATTCCTATATTATGAGGTCAAATGAGGTAACTGCTTGGATCCATCACAGCTCTTGTTCTGTGCGCTGTGAAACCATCACAAACCCTTCAGCCGGTGGTGGACCAGCCCTCAGATGACTGGCCAAAGGAAGACAGCCCAGAAGGGAAGGAAGGACTCTGAACTTGGAGCCAAAAGACATGAAGGTTCTAATTCCTTCTCTGACTTCATTTTGGGCAGGTCCCATTTAACCTTGGGGGGCCTCAGTTTCCTTGTCCGCGCCGTGCCGTGGGCTAACACCACTTGCTGGGTCTCACTGACCCAAGTACTACAGGGAAAGAGGACGTTCTGTGCATCCAGCCTGTGACCCTTTACCCAGAAAAGGTATCATTACTGTCACCAACGACAACAGCAATACTGACCACGAGGACACACCCAATGAGGCAGAGCACCCATGCCCCCTGCTGCCCTGGGCTGCACTCCTGACCCCGACACTTCCCTGTCTCCCTCTGTCTCCGGGTAAGCCTCACTCCCATTCCTGCAGATCGATGCCGCCTCCCTGATTGCCGCCTCCGTGATGGCCGCCCCTTGTGCCTTGGCCCTGTCCAAGCTGGTCTACCCGGAGGTGGAGGAGTCCAAGTTTAAGGGCGCAGAAGGGGTGAAACTGACTGGAGGGTGAGCACAGCGGGAGGGTAGCCTGGGGGCGTGGGAGGTAGGGGGGCGCAGGGGGGAGGGGGCGGGGGAGGGGAGAGGGGAGGAACGCTGGGGGGGGGGGGGGGGGGGGGGTCGGGGGGAAGAGAGGGGAGGGGAGGGAGGTGGGAAGAGAGGTGGGGCTGGGGGAGGAGGGGAGGGAGGTTGCAGGGAGCAGGGGGTCTGGGGGGAGCAGAGGGTGAGGGGTGGGAGGGAAGGGGAGGGGAGGGGGAGGGCGGTGGGGGGAGGGGGCAGGAGCATAGGCCGAGGCAGGCATCTGGTTCTCTCTGCCCAACCCCAGGCCCTCTCCTCCTTCACTGCCCCGGCTCGTGGCTCCACGTGGCTTCGCGTCTTAATTTCCAGGCTCCGACCAGAGGGAAAGGCCCGGCAGGTCACATGGGACAGCGGCCTGTTGCGCGTGTGCTGGGGAGGGTCCTGAGAAGGCCCCAGGCCACCTGTTCCTGGGGCCTTGCGCTCCCGCAGCAGCTGGCAGTCACATAGTGACTCAGCACCACCCCTGATCACCTCACCTGCCAACACCTCTTGCTCTAGCCGAACAAGCACCATGTAACACTGGCTTTGGTGTTGAGAAGGCTCCAGCGAGCTTGGGGTACAGTGCGCAGGTCCAGAGCTGCACCCCCTGTAGAAACAGAGTGTGGGCCACATCTAGAATTTTAAGTTTTCTAATAGTTGTGGTTTTTACAAAGTCAAAAGAAACAGGTGATTTTATTAACAAATTTTTTAATCTAGTATGTCCAAAATATTGTCCTTTCAACATGTAATCAGTATAAAACATTATTAATGAGCTATTTCACGTTCTTTTGTTTTGGTCCCGAATCTCTGAATCTCAGCACCTCGGTGCTGGGCCAGCTCCTCCCAAGTGCTCGGAAGCCACATGTGGCCGGTGGCTCCCACACGTGGACACAGCACCGTGCCGGGCCTTATCCTGGCGCTCGGACCAGCCCCTTTCTCCCCCTGGGTCTCGGAAACAAAACAAGGACCCTCAGCGCCAAAATACTTTGTCCAAGCTTCCACTCTGAGCCTACAGGATGCGGAGCCCCACTGTTGGTGGGGACAGGCCAATCATGGTGGTCCTTGGTCCCAAAACAGAGACGCCCAGAACCTCTTAGAAGCAGCCAGCAATGGGGCCACTGCCTCCGTGAAGCTGGTGGGGAACATCGGAGCCAACCTGATTGCTTTCCTGGCGTTGCTGGCCTTCGTCAACGCGGCCCTCTCCTGGCTGGGAGCCATGGTGGGTGCCCAGGAGCTCAGCTTCCAGGTACCGTTGGGCTGCCCACTTGGCCCGCGAGGGGCGGCCCGGGGCCGGGGGCTGGGCGGCAGTGGGTGGACACCCAGCAGATCCGCGGCCAGCCCTGGTCCTGGTCCCAGCAGCTGCCCTTGCCTTGTGCCTCAGCTCATCTGCTCCTACGCCCTGCGGCCTGTGGCCTTCTTAATGGGGGTGGCCTGGGAGGACTGCCCGGTGGTGGCGGAGCTCCTGGGGACCAAGCTGTTCCTGAACGAGTTCGTGGCCTATCAGGAGCTCTCCCAGTACAAGAGTCACCGCCTTGCGGGAGCTGAGGAGTGGGTCGGCGCCAAGAAGCAGTGGATCTCCGTGAGTGTCCCGGTCCCCTCCCTGCGGCAGGGGTGTCATGCCACCACTCCTGGGCCCCCTGGCAGGTGCTGTCCCAGCTCCTGGACAGGCAGGGGACACACGGAGATGGCGCCCAGCCTCCCAATCCTACTGCCCCGAGCGACAAGATGGCCTCGGGTTTCACTCCCTCCTTCCCGAAGCCTCTTAGGAGGCTGAGCTGCAAGGAAAGAGCCTCTTTGGGGACACCTGCGATCTTGCCGAAGATGGGCCACCATCCTGTGTGGCTTTGGGACGGCCACAGAGCCTCGCCTCTCCTACTGGAAAGTAGTGTGATTCGTGCCACGGCTGCGCCCAGAGGGACATATGTGAGCGTCCAGTGAGCAGAGGGAGCGAGATAGGGAGGCCCCGCCACATTCACAGCCAGCACATTGGATTCGGTTCCCCTGATGGCTTTTTCTGTGAAAATCTATTACTAAAAACTCTAGAGGTGCCCGGGTGGCTCGGTCGGTTAAGCATCCGCCTCTTGATTTCTGCTCGGGTGATGATCTCAGGGTCGTGAGATAGAGCCCCGTGTTGGACTCCGCGCTTGGCAGGGAGTCTGCTTGGGATGCTCTCTCCCTCTCCCTCTGCTCCTCCCCACCCCTGCATGAGCACAGGCTCTCTCTCATTCTCTCTCGTAAAAAAACAAAAACTCTAGGGGTGCCTGGGTGGCTCAGATGGTTAAGCGTCTGCCTTCGGCTCAGGTCATGATCCCAGAGTCCTGGGATCGAGTCCCACATCAGGCTCCCTGCTCCTTGGGAGCCTGCTTCTCCCTCTGCCTCTCTCTCTCTCTCTCTCTCTCTCTCTGTCTCTCATGAATAAATAAATAAAATCTTTAAAAACAAAAACAAAAACTCTAGGGGCACCTGGGTGGCTCAGTCGTTAAGCGTCTGCCTTCAGCTCAGGTCATGATCTCAGGGTCCTGGGATCGAGCCCCGCATCGGGCTCCCTGCTCAGCGGGAAGCCTGCTTCTCCCTCTTCCACTCCCCCTGCTTGTGTTCCTGCCCTTGCTATCTCTCTCTCTGTCAAAGAAATAAGTAAAAATTAAAAAAAAAAAAAAAAAAACCAAAACTCTAAAAGCTCTATAAAATGAATGTTTCTAAACAAATAAAAGCTCTATGTAGCATCACTGAGAATAAAACCATTACCTGTCACCTTGCCATCCTAAAATTATAGCTAGTGTTGTTTTATGCATTTTCTCCTATTCTTTTTTCAAGGGAGAGTTTACCTGGTTGTCATTACAGCATCCATCCTGTAGTGGAGCCAGCTTTCCCCACACCAGCTGTTATGACAGAAACATTTTTGATGTATGCATCCTGACATATTTAACCAATTCCTTGCTGTGGGGCCCCCCTGGGTTCATTGCCTCGTTTGGCTATTTTACACAGTGCTGAAATGAACAGCTTTGTGCACAGAACCTTTCCCTCCTCTCGGATCATTTCCTCCGGAGCTTTCCCAGATGTGGGATGACTGAATCACATGGCATGAATCCTCGTGCGGTTGCTCCCAGTGACTTTCCCAAAGGGTGGTAGCGACAGAAACGTCCCCCAGCTGGGCTGTGAGGGCTCTTTTCTACACACTAAGCGGCACTGAGCAACCTCCTTAAAAAAAGTTGTGCTTACTGTAACAGGCAAAATAGCTCATTGTTTTAATTTGCATCTCTTGGGTTACTAGGCACTTTGAAGGGGAAATATTTTTTCTTCTTAAATTATGTTTTAAATTGTAAGGGAATGTAGCCTTCAGTTAAAAATAATAAATTGTGTGAGATCAAAAGCACAGATTTCCCTGTCCTTGTCCTCAGCCCCTGTCTGTCTCTCCTCTAGAGATAATGGATGGGATGCTCCTTTAGGATCTTTTTTTACTTTGTTCCTTTAGTAAGTATTGGTTGAGACCCCCAGGGTGCCAGGCACTCTGCGAGGCACCACAAATTAAAAGGGGAAGTAGACAGACACGGTCCCTGATGTCATGGAATGTAGGCCTAGTGAAAAGCACAAGGAAGTGAAGGAATAAAAAGTAAACCACGATCTGAATGAAGTTCTACAAAGGAAACAAGAAGAGGAAACAGAAGGGTCTTCCTTGGCTGGGCTAGTCAGAAAATGCTCCCCGAGGTGTAGCATTTAGGCCAAGACCTGGAGGGAGGAGAAGGGGCCAGGTGAAGCTGGGAAGAGCATTCCAGACAAAGAAAAGACAGGTGCAAAGGCCCTGGGGTTGAACAGCACTTGTTTGGAGAAACGAAAGGAGAGAAGCACAGTTAGAGCAGGTGGTAATTGTAGAAGAGACTGGCTGAGGAGCAGTAGAAAGTTCCTGAAGATTTGACATTTTACATTTTAAGATTCCTTGAGTTGCTGTAGAGAGAGGGTGATGGTAGGTGAGCAAGCCGGATGCAGGAGCCTTAATATTTTTCCACCCATTTGTGTAAACTCTTTATGTTATAAGGACATTACCCATTTTCTATTATATTTTATACATATATATTTCCTAGTCTTTTTTCTTCTTCATCTTGTATTTGGGGATTTTTCTTTTAACCAATTTTACACCAAATCTTTTCCTTTGTGATTTCTTCTATTATTTCTAAACTTAGAAAGTTATCTCCATTCCAGAAATCTGATAGGTATTCAATTCCTGAGACAATATGGTGAAATATTTAAAAGCTTGAGTTTTGCAGTCAGGCAGAACTGAATTCCAATTCTTACACGGCCACCTTCTGGCTGTGTGAACCAGTTCCTCAGTTACTCAACCTCTCTGAGCCTCTGTTTGCTCCTCTCCAAAATGAGAGTAATAATGCTACCTTGTAAGTATAATTATTATTTGCCTATATTTTCTGTTATTTGCTGTTTAAAATATCAGTATTTATCTGCTTCAGTGCTCTAGAATTGATTTTTTTATATGGTGTGAGGTATGATCTAAGCCTTTTTTTTTTTTTTTTATTCCAAATTGTTCCATTTGGCTCTTAACACCTCTTTCTCGGAAATTAAACAACTGTATAATTGGGAAGGGAAGGGGAATTATTTTGCTTAAATACCTGGAACTTTCCCTACGGTGTGACCCTTACAGCAGCCCTCAGGCAGGTGCTATTATTCCCACCCTGCAGATGGAGTCGCTGAAATGTAAAGAGGCTATTGACTTGCTCAATCTGGTCATAGGTGGGGACACGTGTGGAGCCCCGCTGGCTGGGCTCCCAGTTCCTCACTGTCTTCAGGAGGCTGTCCTCAGTCCTCTTGCAGCCTGAGAGCCCCTGCAGGGAAACAAACTCCAGGCTATAGTGCTGGGAAGGGCCATTCACCAAGTGCCCCCCGGGGAACAGAGTTTAGGAAGGCCAACGCCAGAGGGCATAACAAGCCTGAATCAGACTGGGAAAGGGTGGCAGTTAAGATAAGGGGACTGAAGGCCACAGGCAGGGGGCTGTTTCTCAGGTGGTGCGGCCTGAACTGACCTAGAGGCCATTGTGCGAGGCCTGGGGTGAGGGTGGGGTCAAGCACTGAGGGCTTTAAAGGCCAAAAACACACCGGAAGTGGACGCAACTAGGGCTGGGGAGCCAGGGTGGTATGGGGGTGCCCCGCCCCATGCAAGGGAAGCCCCTCCTCACTCATATTCTGTCTTTTCAGGTCAGAGCAGAAATCCTCACGACATTTGCCCTCTGTGGATTTGCCAACTTCAGTTCCATTGGGATCATGCTGGGAGGCCTGAGTGAGTCCTGGGGGCCTCCCCAGCACCCTGGGCGGTTGGGGGCCTGGCTCTGAAACAACTTCCTGGGATCCTTAGGCCTCCGTCCTCCCGGATGTCCAGGGCAGGGCCTGAGCAAGATGGCCGCGGAGGTTCCTCCCAGCCCTAGGACTTCTCTGCTGCGGGGCCGAGGCGGGGGGTGGGCGGCCCAGGGGTTAGCACCCCGCTCAGGAGTCTGGGGAGGGAGGGAAGGTGCGTGCTGACCTGTCCCCTGAGGCCGGTCGGTTCCCATACCCACGGTGGACAGGTGGCCCTGGCGACGAAGGAGGAGGGCCCTGCACGGTTCTGAGCCGCTCCACACAGACCCCCTGCCTGGTGGTGTAACCATCCCATTTTACAGAGAAGGAAACTGAGTCTTGGAGAAGGGAAGTGATGGTCCCAGTCGCTCAGCTAGTTAGTGGCTGAGCCTGTATTTGATCCCAGGTCTGCCTGATGGCAAACTCACCTTCTTTTCCTACATCCGCCTCTGAGGGTGGCAGGTGTGGGGCGTTACCTGGGGGCCCAAGTCAGGCCAAGGAGGACTCCTGAACTCAGGGGGCGCGCAGGAGGACAACATCTGTCCCTCCATCTGCCCAGAAGGGGAAGGGGAGTAGGCAGAGGCATCCAGAGGTGCAGAGTACGGGCAGAAGGGCAGAGGGCCTCCTGGCGCTCAGCACCCCGGTCTCCTCGCAGCCTCCATGGCCCCCCAGCGGAAGAGCGACTTCTCCCAGATAGTTCTCCGGGCGCTCTGCACGGGGACCTGTGTGTCGCTGGTGAATGCCTGCGTGGCCGGTGAGTGCCGGCCTGGCAGAGTCCTGATTTTCTAGCCCCATCCAGGGCCGGACACCGGGGCTCTGGCCCCTCTGGAAGTTCCAGCAGGGGTGGGGAGTTGGGGGACGCAGACCCTGCCCACCAGCTGCCTTCCCTGCACAGGGATCCTCTATGTGCCCCGGGGGGCCGCGGTCGACTGCACGGCCCTCCTGAACGCAACCGTGGGCAGCAGAAGCTTCGAGGTATACCAGTGTTGCCGCTGGGCCTTCCAGAGGTGAGGCCCGGGCCGCTGGGGGGCTGGGGGCCCTGCAGTGACGGGGTGCAGAGGGCCCAAGTGCCTTGGGGGTGCCTCTGGTTCTGGCGCGAGGGGTAGAAACGTCACGGCCGTGGCCGATGTGGGGCTTGGAGACCAGACGGGGAGGAGGGGTGGGCCAGAGGCATGGAGCAGCTTTCCCAGGGTCGCACACCCCTCAGAGGCCAGCAGAGCCAGGCCCGGAGCCCAGACCGCAGCCTTTGCTTCTTTTAGGCCCAGCCCAGAGGTCAGCCGAGGGGCCCTGGACGTCTGCTGTCGATTTTACAACCACACGATCTGTGCGTAGCGGGGACAGCACGTCTTCGGCCTCCTGGGGGCTGCTCGTCCCCACGAAGTGGCTGTCCCCACCCTTCTCTCTCTCACCCTTCCCTCCTCGGGGGGAAGCCACGGGGCTGAGACTCACCTCGGTCACGCGGTTGGGGAGGAGTTGATGGGGCGAGCGGGCAGAGAGTGGGTGGTGTGGAAGTGAGGGATGCCCCCCAATCCTCGACCCCTTCCTGCTCCCTCCCGAAATGTGAATTCTCAGGGTCACCTCTGCCTCCTTTTCTCTCCCCTCCGCATCCAAACAGCACTCTGGTCCCCTTTGTCTCCCCACCGTGGGTCTCTCACGTGCACCCTTCCCTTCAGTTATGGGGTCCCTCACGCTGGGCTTTGTAGCCGCCTCCCTCCCTCCCTCCTCCTCCTCTGGCACTGGAATCTTGCCGTGGCTTACCTGGGCCAGACCCTTCCTCTACTTTCAGAGGCTCCCCTGCAGCCTTTGCCCATAGTGTTCCCAAACTGGTGTCCCGTGGAACACTGTCCCACGAGGTGTTCAGAAGGTTCCGTGATCCACCAGGCTTGGAAAATACCGGGCTAAATAAAGTCACACGGGTTTTGCTTTTGGGTTTGTTTTTGTTTTACTATGGACTCGCCAAATCTTGATCCAGATATGACAGGAGACATTCTCCAAATTTTTTCGACCATAAGAACCTTTGGGATGGGAGCATCTCTTAGTTGAGGACCCCACGGAACACAATTCAGGAAATAGTGGTTAATGTTCTAAACTGCTTTACATAATTGTAACACAAAGTTTACATAGCACTGTCTGCCAGGCACTGTTCTGGGTGCTTCATACATTCTAACTCTCAACCCTGACAACAACCTTATGAAGTCAGGTTCTATTATTATCCCTGGTTGAGGAATCAGAGGCCCAGAGAAGTTAAGTAACTTGCACAAAGCAACACAGCTAGGAAGAGGAAGAGGTGAGATTTGAACCCAGGCCGTCTTAGCCTCGCAAGCGGCGTTGAATCTCTCAGCTGGGCTGCCGGCATCAGAGGAACTCGGTTGGGTGACTTGCCCTGACCTCCCCCCCTCGGCATTTCTCCCCAGCCCACGCTTGCTGCTCCAGGGGTCCAGGCTTCTGAGGTGTTTTACGTGCCTCTGCGCCTTCGTTCCTGGCATCCCCGTCACCCAGCAGGCCCTGTCCCTCTCTCTCTTGCCTGTGCTCCTCCTGCCGACTTCCCACTCCCCAGCGGCTTTGGCGGAGTGACCTGCGATGCACCTGTGCCTGGGGCCGCCGGGCCGCCGCTCCATCACTCACCTGTGTCACCTCCGGCTTCCCAGTTGTAGCCCGCCCTGGGCCAAGGCAGAGAGAGGACGTGCTCTCAGCTCAGCACTGCTCTGATCGCGGGGCGGGCACAGGAGGGAGGGCTCCTCAGTCATCGGCCCTTCCCTCCACCCCTGTGCTCCGTCCTCCTCACTGGGCACCTGCAGACGTCGGGAGCCCTTGAGGGGAGGCCTGCAGACATCTGCTGGTGCCGGAAGCCCGTGCTTAACTGCATCCCAGGCGCAGCTCTAAGTCAAGATTGGCACAGACCCCTCCACTTGCCCCTTCCACAGCCGTGACAGACATTGCTAATCGATCACAGCACTCCCCACACTGAATCCAGAAGGGCCTCCAGAATCCCCATCAGTGTGGTGCTGGAGGACCCCACTGCCAAGGGATTCAGGCTGCCTTTTCGGGGGAGAACTATTTGCTGCCCCTGTGCTAAGAAATAGACACTAAGAACCCAAACTGCCATTGATTTTATGTCCCTGGCCTGGGAAGGGCTGGGGTTTTTGGAAAAGACTCTAGAAATGAAGGGCGTTGAAGCAGAGGGATCTTTGCAAGGAATGAGGCCCGTGCCCGTGATCTGTCCGCTCCAGGATTATGCACTGCTCGTTGATTCAGTCAAGGAATATCCATGGAGCACCTGTTTTATTAGCTCGGGCTGCCATCACAAAATACCACAGCTCGGGTGGCTTGAGCAACAGAAATCAATTCTGTCATAGTTTTGGAGGCTGGAAGCTCAAGATCAGGGCGCCGGCACGATCAGTTTCTAGTGATGTCTCTCTTGCTAGCATGCAGATGGCCTCACACTGCAGAGAGAGAGGGAGACAGCAAGCTCTCCGGTGTTTCTTCTTGCAAGGGCACTCATCCCACTACGGGAACCCTCCTGACCTCATGTGACCCTGCTTACACCCGGAGGCCCCATCTCCAAATACCATCGCCTTGGAGGTAAGGGCTTCAACATAAATTGGGGGGGAGGATGCAGTTCAGTCTGAAACACCTACTATGTGCCAGGTTCTGAGCAGGGGAACAGCAGTGAACCAAACTCTGATGAGCTAAAGCATTGGCATCTGGCTTCGAGAAGAGGGTTGGCTGGGAAGGGAAGTCCCTCCCGAGACAGGGCGTGGCTCCCAGGAAGATGACCTTGATAGGAGGGAAGGGCAAAGGATCTTCAGCAGGCTTCTCAGGCGTCCTTAGGGGGCCTGGCCAACGGCATTTTTCTGGGCTCTTAGTATAGTGGAAAGTGAAAATGATACCAGAATAGGATTGCACAAATTACGATTTATATTGTCATATATTTTAACACAGAACACACTGTAATATTGTGTTGTCCCCAAGATGACAGGATTTATTTTCAACTGAAGGCCGACTGAAGAATCTAAGAAGCCATTTTTATTAATCTCAAAAATTTCACTGTGATCGCCTGTTTTTATACATTAGGTTTCTTGAAATCTAGATTCTGTGCCCTCCTGTACTTAGTGTAATAGCGATCAACATATAAGATATATTTATTATGTTAAATTAAGTCCTGGTGGGGTGGTCCGCTGATGAGGATTTTTCAGCCAACATGACCACATGAATGACCTAATTTGGAGATGTGAGCAGAAGTCTACATTCAGCAAACGTACAATTCCTCTGTGAAGTTGCTATGAGGCTTCTGAACGTCACTTTCAGTATCTATTACATGATTACAGACCTATAAACACATGTGGGCCATACTCTGAATAGCACTGTCCTCTAGTATTTTCTGTTAATGAAAATTTGTCAGCATTGTCTACTCACATGATTTGTCCTGAATGTTAACTTCTCTAAGGAGATGTGGGAAAAGGCAGCAGGACTCTGGTTGGAATCTAGGACGCATGTCTTTCATGAGAGAATGTACGCAAAATCGCATGGACAGAGGCACCTAGGTTAAGCGTCTGCTTTCGGCTTAGGTCATGATCCCAGAGTCCAGGGATCGAGTCCCGTGTTGGGCTCCCTGCTCGACGGAGAAACTGCTTCTCTCTCTGCCCTTCACCTGGCTCATGCTCTCTCTCAAATAAAAAATTAATCTTTTTAAAAAATTGCACAGACAGTAGAATTCCAAATAATTTATGCAATACTTCCCTTAAGGGGAAGTGCAAATCAAATTTTGCCTCAAAAATGTTTCCCTTCGATCCCAGTTTTGCCATTCTGGGCCATTCAGAACAAGTCCTATCTCATGGATATATCTTTATTGTTTGTTTGTTTAATTTTAGATTTATTTACCAAAGGAATACTTGCTCATGGGCTTTAAAAAGTCCAATCTTAGAGAAACCTTATAGACGTGTTTTAATCCCTTTTCCTCATGGCAGCTCTTCAGCAGTTGGAAGATGGCAAGCATCCAGGCTTCCCTTTTCTGAGCTGGGACCCTTAGTCCTTTCACTTGTTCCTCACATAGCACGTCATGGTTTCAAAATTTGCCCCAGACCTGATTCTTAGCTGTTCTGCACTTATATGCAGACATTGCGCGTCTCATGAGCCAGTTCCAGACTGAAGCCAGAACACAGGGGGATAAATAGGATCTCATGGGTGTAACCACGATGATGGGATGGGACTAGAGATTGGATGTAGCCGAGGAGGGAGGGTATTTAAGAGAGGCAGACCTATAAGGAGAGTGTTAAGAAGCTACGTGTCTGCTCCAGAAACACTCCAAGCCGAGCGCTGGCATGTTGAGGGTGAAATATCATGGAGGGAGGAGAGAATAGGAGAAAGTTCTGTCCCAGAGCACAAATGGGACCACAGATAGGATAGGAATGGGGTGGGTGGGACCTTGCCTATTGGGACATCCGATAGGACTCCTACTTACCTACCATCAAGGGTGCAACAAGTTCATAACTTGCCTAGAGGATGATTTCCATCCCCAGAGATAAAGGGAATTGCTGCTTTTTCTTTCTTTTTTTTTTTTTAAGATTTTTATTTTTAAGTAATCTCTACACCCAACATGGGGCTCGAACTTATAACCCTGAGATCAAGAGTCGCATGCTCTGCTGACTGAGCCAGCCAGGTGCCCGGGGAATTGCTGCTTTGGACCGAGTTCTGATAAAGATGTGGACCCGTGGAGTGGGAGGCGCCATGGCAGCAGAGATTATGTGACTGGAAGTGACGGGGAGGCTGGCACGGCTGGGCACTTTGTCCACATTGAAGACAAAGGCGTTCAGAAGACTCTGGGAGGAAAGACTGGTTCTGCTGCAGGAAATATCCCAATGAGGAAGGCAGACAGAGATAACAAAAGAAACCAACATGATTATGAATGAGTAGCAGGAACCTGGTTCAGAAGCTCAGAATTTTAAAACAACAGGCACCAAGATCTGACCAAAGGACACATGACCCAGCATAGGCAAGAGAGCTGGTCATCCTCCCACAGTTATTCTCCCCTTTTTCCTGTAGTAATCACTAAAGCTCTAGCTGGGCAACGGGCCAGCTAGCATGAAGACTACATTTCCCAGCATTCCTTGCAGCTAGCTGTGGCCACGGGACTTGGGTCTAGTCCTTGGCACTTGACTTCTGAGCAGTCCAGTAGGCAGCCTCCAGATCATGCCCTTAGGGAAGGGGTCAGCAAACTTTTTTTTTTTTTAAGATTTTTTATTTATTTATTTGAGAGAGAGAGAATGAGAGACAGAGAGCAGGAGAGGGAGGAGGGTCAGAGGGAGAAGCAGACTCCCCGCTGAGCAGGGAGCCCGATGTGGGACTCGATCCCGGGACTCCAGGACCATGACCCGAGCCGAAGGCAGTCGCTTAACCAACTGAGCCACCCAGGCGCCCCAGCAAACTTTTTCTTAAATAGAAAAATAGATGTACCCTCCCTCAGCTACATCCAATCTCTAATCCCATCCCATCATCAACAAAAAAATAGATGGTAACTATTTTTAGGTTTGGGGGTCCGTACTATCTCTCTTGCAACGATTCACCTCTGTCCTTGTAGTCTGAAAGCAGCCATTAGGCAATGAACAAATGAGAGTGGCCATGCTCTGATCAAGCCAGGCTTACAAAACCAGTCGGCCAGCCCAGAGTCTGTAGTTGGCTGACCCCTGCCTTAGCGAAGGGGCTCATCCTCCATGTCCCCAGTATGTTTCAATTTTCTTCCATGCCATTTGGAATACGGATGGAAGATGAGCCCACTTAGATGGAGACAATTTCCATACCTTAGGGATGGAGCAGCCACAAGTTAGGAGGAGCCTGGGCCTCTGGTGTCTTGGTAAAGGGGCTGCCGTGATGGTGAAGACTCCATGTGACCCAGGAATACTGTTTCTCTTGTTCATGGCATCATTTGGTGTCTTTATTACACACGCCCTGCCCGTGGACAAGAAGAACAGACCAGGCGGTAAGAAAGAGCAAGTTTGGGCGCCTGGTTGGCTCAGTTGGTTAAGCGATTGCCTTCGGCTCGGGTCATGATCCTGGAGTCCCGGGATCGAGTCCCGCGTCGGGCTCCCTGCTCGGCGGGGAGTCTGCTTCTCCCTCTGCCCTCTTCCCTCTCGTGCTCTCTGTCTCTCATTCTCTCTCAAATAAATAAATAAAATCTTAAAAAAAAAAAAAAGAAAGAAAGAAAGAGCAAGTTTGCCTCTTCCCTGCAGGATTCCTGATGAACAAATGGGAAACAAGATATTATTAACCGGGTGCCTATCATCCCTGGCATTTCTGATTCCCTGGCAATTTGGAGCTGGTGCATTCCACTGGAGCCCTAAATAGGACTGCTCCCTCTGACAAAGTCCAAATCTGGAATGTACCCACCCACCTGCCACCAAGATTTAGAAGAGAGAGTCCTCACACACGTGAGAGGGAATGCGGAGAGAGAGCCATGTGGCCAAACTGCAGAATTTTCCAAGCTAGCTTTGTTCCCCGTAAAAATAAAACTGCCAGTTATTTTACCAGCAAAAGATGGGTTTATTCGAGAAGAGCCGAGAACTGCAACCCAGGACAAGCAAGAACAAAGGAGAGTATGCTCTTTTATAGAGGAAAGGCTGTTGTAAACAAAAGGTCCATCAGCGTCAACTGGGAGCTGGATGTACGGAGGCTTGTCATCGACTGAGTTTTGAGTGTCCGTCATTGGCTGGACTGTGGTGGGGGGAGGAGGAGAGTCTCACTTCCTCCTGCCACAGCAGCAAAGTGGTAACCACGTGCGAGGGGAGCAAAGTCCGTCTCTTCCTGTGGGATTTGCAGGGGAGCCCCCCTGCTCACCTCCTGACTCCATTCTACTGAAGTCCCCCTCTCTTGATTCTCACAGCTTCATGGCAGGAAAGCACCAGCAAGAGAAAGAAGGAAAGAAGGGGCAAGGTAGGGTCATATCAGCTTCACACCTCAGGCCACAGACGCAGGAAACAGGAAAGAGGCTGATCACCATGCAGAACGTGTTCAAGTACAATGACTTGGCCCACTGCTAAAGGTGGCCCAACCCATGATGCAGCCTCTGCCCGGATGGATCTTGGTCCCCTCCTCTTGGAGAACAGCGAGATGGAGCTAGAAGAAGGGCCTTCCTCCCCAGTCTCCAACCAGCTCCCCCCTCACACGCCACGCATTGCAAATTATATTCAGGGCATAAAAGAACAAGGAAGAGGTCATCTCATGAAGACTGTGGAACAGACCTCACATCCTTCCACGGGTTTCTGTTGCTCTCTCTCTGCCTTCTCTCCGCACAGACTCCTTTCTTATCTTTTCAAGATGGCACTGGTTTCTCATCTGTAAGGGAGACAGGGAATAACCCCAGGTCACGGCTGCTCCCTGGACTGGCACACAGAACGTCAAGAGCTCTCCTGGCTGTCAGGAAACGGCGGCATGCGGGGACTGCCCGCCCTCAGCCCCCCGAAGTGAGCTCGCTGAGGCGGGGGGCCCTCCAGCGGGGCTGCGCCTGTCTGTTCCGCTCCAGCTGACCAAGGACACAGTTTTCCCCAAGGAACCCGCTTCTGTTTTTCTTTCCATGAAAAAAAGAAAAGTCATTTAGGGACGGAATGGGAAACTCATTTTATAAACTAAAGATCGCTTTTATCTCCTGCAACTTAGCTTCTGAATAAGATTCTTTTCTACTTTTAGAGACATCGTTTGTTTATATTCTAACCAAACTATTTTTCCCCCCAAAGCCAGTGCCTCGATTAGAGGAGAAATGAACTGTATCAGAGCACATGGCGTTCAAGGGATCGTTTCTCGGGCAGCGCCCCGAGGGCACGTGTGTCTCATCCCCTCAAATCTTCTTTGTCTGAGCCTGGAGTGGGGGGCGGGCAGCAGCCTTGGCCCAGTGTGGCTGAGCTGCAGGCTGGGCCCAGGGTCATCTTGTTAGGACAGAACCTCGAGGTGAGAAAGCCTGACGACAGGTATGGAAAAGGAGGTGGCCCGCCTCCCGAAGAGTTTCCTTGCTCAGTGCATCATCATGTTCAAGGACAGAAGCTGCAGTGAGCTTTCAGGAAGCTCAAGTCGGCAGGCAGCTCTCCACACTTGGGTCAGTTGCGAGGTGTGTCAGAGGCATGACCTTGTTTCCTTGGAGTAGTGAAAGTAGTGGAGTTTATGGACAATTTACCTTCCTAATAAAACGATGTCTAAATCAGAGCAGTCGGTGACTCAGAACTCTTGCAGTTGCAAGTGACAGAAAACAAATCACAGGAAGGGATGGGCTCTGTCACCAGAGAGGTGCAGGTGGACAGCTGTGGCACCGGGCCCCGGGACCTCGTGGCACCAGGACTCTGTGTGTACCTCTCGCACCTGCTTCTCATGGTATCTTCCTGCACAGTGACCTCCTTCGCGTGAATTGGTTTCTCCATAAGACTGGGATCATGGCTGTCAGGCAATCCTGGATTCATGTGGTAGCTCGTGTCCCTAACAGCTAGTTGACGATAGAGGGGCAAAATCTCCAAGAGTGTGATTGATCCTCTGGTCCGCCCTTCTCCAGACCAGTCATGAAGGCAGAAGGCGGGATGTGATTACTCCAGTCCAGCTCTTTTGTCAGCTCCTTGAGCAATCACTGTGACCAGGAGGCAGAAGATGGCCACTCCCATTTGGACGGGTTGGTTGGCAGCAGGGGGGATGAGTGGTTCCCCCAAAGAATGGGGGTGTTGTCCCCTGAAGAGAGGCAGCTATTCTTTCCATATATCTGTAAAGATGTGCCATGGTAGCATACCTTAGCAAGTCCGAGATAATAGAAATAATGGAAATTTAGCTTCTGAAATAATTTAGGGAAAAGAGACTACCATTTTCTGAATGCCTACAGTGGCCCAAGTTCTTCACATCTACTGTCCTGTGTAATCGTCAAGAAAAAACAAAAACCCATACCCAAACCCTCTAAGGTAGGTATTATTCTCATTTTGCCAGTGAGGAAACTGAGATGTAGAGAGGTGAATTGTCTTGTTCCCGGACACACAGCTCAGTGGCTGAGTCATGGTTTGAACTCGGTTCTGTTCGATTTTAATCTTAGACTCTTTCTTTTTCTTTCTTTCTTTTCTTTTTTTTTCTTTTTTTTTTTTTTAGAGAGCATGCATGAGTGGGGGGGTTGGGGGCAGAAGGAGAAGGGGAGAGAGACTCCTAAGCAGGCTCCATGCCCGGTGCAGAGCCCCATGTGGGGCTCGATCTCACGACCCTGAGATCATGACCCGAGCCAAAATCAAGAGTCAGACCCTCAACCAACCGGGCCACCCAGGGGCCCCTTAATCTTAGACTCTTAACCATGATAGTACATTGGCTTCCTCATTCATCTACCCAGTGAACAGATATATGTGTAAAGTACTTTAAAGTAAATCTTTCTGATTCTGACAAATAGTATTGGGTGCTTGTGGTAGTTTTAAAAGATGACTCCAAATTCTGTAATGCTGCTTCCATCCAGAGGCCAGCATGTGTCCCCTGTCTCTTTTCTCAGACAGGCTCGTGACCACTCAGACCAACAGAGTCTGATGGAAATGGTGCTATGGGCCTTCTGAGGCCGGGTGTCCCAGTCAGCTCGGGCTGTTATCACAGAACACCACGGGCTGGGTGGCTTAAATGACAAACATTGATTTCTCACAGTTCTGGAGCTGGGAAGTCCAAGGTCAAGTGCTGGCAGATTTGTGTCTGGTGCGAACCCTCTTCCCAGTTGGCAGATGGCTGCCTTCTGGCTGTGTCCTCACATGGCTCTGGTCTCTGTCTCCTTATAAGGGCACCAATACCATCATGGGGGCGCCACTCTCATGACCTCATCTAAACCTAATCACCTCCCAGAGACACCGGGGTGGCTCAGTCGGTTGAGCACCTGACTCTTGATTTTGGCTCAGGTCATGAGATGCAGCCCCGAGTCGGGCTCTGTGCTCAGCACAGAGTCTGCTTGGGATTCTCTCTCTCTCCCTCTGCCCCTCCCCCTACTTGTTCTCTCTCTCTCTCAAAATAAATAAATAAAATCTTTAAACGTAATCACCTCCCAAAGGCTCCACTACTAAATACCACCACACCAGGGATAAAGATTTCAACACATGAACTTTGGGAGGACACAGACATTCCAGTCCATCACACTGGGTCATAAAAGGCGAGGCAGCTTTGGCCTTGTTCACTGGTGCACTCACTCTTGACACCCTGATCCACCATGTAAGAGGTCTCGCTATTCTGAGGAAGCCCAAGCCACATGGAGGGGCGGCATGGAGACACTGAGTCAACAGTCCCCCGCCTTCAAGTCATCCCCCCAAAATGCTTGATGTGCATGAAAAAGCCTCCAGCTGGTTCCAGTCCCCAGCCATATGAGTCTTCCCAGCTGAGGCTTCAGATATCATGGAACAGAGACAAGCCAGCCCTATGGTACCCCATCCAAATTCCTGGCACACTGAATCCTGCAGCCTAATAGGCAGTGGCAGTCTGATGCAACTGGGTTCAGGATGGTCTATGACACAGCAAGGGACAACTGGAACAGCTCCAGGGCAGGGATCAAAGGTGTCTGGTCATGGAGCATCTGAAGGAAGAGGAAGATTAAAATTGAGGACTGTCTTGTATTCATCAAGTAGCAAAGTAGTGATTCTTCCCACCAGGGGAGCCGTGGCAAAAACCCTGACAGCTTCGGGTTGCAATCTCCCTCCCTCCACCAGGTGGGGCGGGTGCATAGGCTGCTCCCTCTCGGCCAGGGCGCGGTGACAGACTGGGTCCGCTGGCTCAGCGCGACTGCGGAGGACCCCAGCCCGGCCAGGGATCCTGGGCTCCAAGGCTGCAGAGAGCGGAGCCCCAGGAGGGTCTGGGTGTAGCTGCTGCTGGGAGCCTCCTTCTTTTGAGGAGGGCAGTGCCTCTGAGGGAGGGTAGGACCTGGAAACCAAATCGTGCGGGCTGGATCCACCAGGCCACCGCAGGAGGATGTCCTCTTCCGTAATGGGGCCCCCTTCCGTGTTGCTCCCTTGCCTCTCCCATCAGATGCCGTGAACGGGGATCGCCCCCAACCCTCCTGATCAAGGGCTGGGATCCAGGGGGATTCCCTGATTCACTGCCTCCGTCCCTCCCTTCCTTTTTCCTTCCATTCCAATCAGCGTTCTCCATTTACAGGATTTTAAAAGTCAAACAATACCATGAGGTTTATAACAATGACAACAGTAAGAGAAAACAATGCCAGGAATCCCCTGCCCAACCTTCCCAACCCCAAATTCTCCCCTTCAAACTCCCTCAGTTGCTTCTTCTGCTATTTCCCTACATATTTCTAAATAATGTACTCACATGGCTTTTTTTTTTTTAATTATTGCTTTTAGTTGTCTTTTTACTCCCCATCATGGAAGATGAAGTGTTAACTCTCTTATGCCACCCCATGCCTTATTTCTCCTTCCTCCATCCTCCCAACACGGCAATATCACAGTTTTTGGTAAAAGCCCTATTCCGTGACTGCTTGCCCACCTCTTCACAGCTGTCCATCTGGCTCACTCACTCACAAGCCACGTGGCACACGATAATCACACTCCTTCCTTGCACGCCTTTTGTCCTTCTGGAGATTCCTCTAATTCTTCCAAACTAAGACGGAGCTTGAATGCACCATTATTTACGTAGCACTGAGAATGAGGCTCCGACTAAGCCGTGACACTCCATCGTGTGCTGGGTGTGGGTCAGTGCCAGAAAGGTTGGATTGGGAAGAATACGTGCATTCGCAAATTCATATAATACCATGTTTGCCTCCTCTTTATTGCTTCATTTTCTTTGTAACTATCATTAATTCTCCCCCAATTTTTGAAGAATATTATTATTTCTTTTAAATCCCAAACCTAGAGACCTAGTTTCTGTAGGGTCAAAGGCTCAGATGCTATGTCTGATTCACGGTTTTCCTGGAGACTTTCTTCCTGGAACTCCCCCCGCCCCCCCCCCCCCCACTTCTCCAGCTCCAGCCTGGGGCACAGTCGCCCCCTGGGTTTCCTTGAACCTTTCTCCTGTGTGGATCCATTACTTTTGGATTCCTTGTCTTTCTCTTTCTTGGTTGACTCCCTTTGGAGGAGAGAGCATACACCAGAGATAAAATTTTCCGAAGTATTGCATATCTGACAATATCTCTATTCTGTCATTACCCTGGGTTGCTAGTTTGTCAGGGAATAGAATTTACGTTTGGAAATCATTTTCTCTTACAGTTTTGAAGACTATCCATCCGCATTCTGGCTCTCAGTGTTGGCGCTCAGAAATCTGATGCCATTCATTCTGATTCTTGACCACTCGTTCATGGACTGCTTTTTCCTTTCTGGAAGCTTTTAGATAATTTCTTCATCCTTGGTGTTCTAATGTCATAATGGATGGTTTTTGTTTTTTTCATGCATTGTGCTGGGAATTAGGTGGGACTTTCAATCTGCAATTTCATGGAGCTCTGAGAAGTTTTAGAGCCTTTCTTAGGTCATTTCCTCTTCTCTCTTTCTGGAACTATTATTTGAATGTTGGACCCTCTGGGTTTACCTTCTACTTTCTTCACCTTTCTTCTTTGTGGGGTTTTTTTTTTTTTTCTTTTCCTTTCTGGAAATTGTCCTTTAAGTTTATCTTCCAATTGCTCTATCAACTTTTTTCTCCCCACCATAATTTAAATTTAAAAAGCTTTTTCCTTATGATTAGATTGTCTTTGTCTTTAACTTCTTTTTGTTTCAGGGATGTAATATCATTGCCTCTGTCTGCAAGGACATTAATGGTTCTCAGGCATTTTTCTCTGCCCACCTGCCTTGTCTCTGGACCCTCTGCTCTTCTGTTATATTTTGTTTGTTTTTACTTCTGTTTTCCATATTGGGTGCTTTGCTCAAATATCCAATGATCCTTTGTTTTTCTTTCATTCATAACAAAGAGGCTCTGAAGAGTTGCTGTGGTGTGAAGAGTTTACTGGGGGCTTTGAGGGATGAGGCTGGGGGGTGGGGTCTGACTATGGGGTCATACATTTGGGAACACCCAAACAACAGTACTGAGAGATCTCTTTTTGGCGGGTAGGGGAGGTAGTACGTTTCTCTAGAGAGGACCGGTCCAGTTTCCTGCCTGAGGGGTATACACAGGATGGGGAGAATCCTGGGAATAAAGTAGCACAAAGTAGGAGGAGGCGGTTCTCAACATTCAGTGTATAAACTCCCACTTAATCCTTCTGTTAAAATGCAGTGCCTTGCTCTTCCCCTAAGCGGCCTGAGGTGACCTCTGAAAATGGTTCACTATTTGCTTGACCCAGAAAACCCTACGAAATCATGCAAACCAAGAGGTTCAAATCTTTGTGTTCACTTTAAGAACACACGTGAGACTGCCCAGGCCATCAAGGGTATGCAGATCTGAAAAGCCACCAGGTTATCTGAAGGATGTCACTTTCCAGAAGCCTGTGTGCCATTCCGTCGCTCCGATGGTGGGGCTGGTAGGCATGCCCAGGCCAAACAGTGGGACTGGACACAGGGTCAGTTGCCCCAAAAGAATGCTGAATTTTTTTGCACACGCTTAAAAATGCAGAGAGTCATGCTGAACGTAAGGGTTTAGATGTAGATTCTCTGGTCATGGAACACATCCAGGAGAACAAAGCTCCCAAGAGGCAGCGTAGAATTTATAGGGCTCATGGTCCGATTCACCCACATGGGAGCTTTCGCTGGCACATTGAGAGGATCCTTACTGAGAAAGAGAAGATTGTTCCTGTTCCAGAAGAGGAGGTTGCACAGAAGAAAAAGATCTCCCAGAAGAAATGGAAGAAACAAAAACTTATGGCCCGGGAGTAAATTCTGCATAGAATAAATGCAAATATATATATATATACATATAAATATATTTATATATATATTTATTAAATATATTAAATTATTAAATATATATATATACAGTGCCTTTTCTCCTCCACTTGCCTGTTTCCCTGATTCAGTGTCGGAATAGAAGTGCACCTTCCTGGGGTGGGGGAGGGGCAGCCACCTGGCTCCGGGGGGTGCGGGTGGTGAAGAGGCCTGGGGCTCTAGGCTTTCAACCCAGCCTCCTGTCTCCAGTCCCACCTCCGCCCCATCTTCTGCAGTAACAGGTGCTTTTGGTTCCTCAGTGTTGGGCTTTCTTGGCGTTGGCTGGGCCCCCTCCTTCTGCTCCTCATCTCCCCAACCTTTGTTAGCATCTCTTCTCTCTATCGTTGCTGCTCTCATTCTCTTTGTCCTTCTCAGTTGATAAATATTTTCTTTTTCTACTCTCTTCTTAGTGGGGTTGTGAGAGAAAACGGTGCTGAATGCCTGAGCTCAGTCCACCACACTTCACTGGCAGACCCCCAGTCTACTTTGTAGGGAGAGAATGGCAGAGCGAAGGGAGAGTGTGGGCTCTGGAGCCAGGCAGATCCGCGCTTGAGTTCCGGCTCCATTTCTTCACAACCCTGTGTGACCTTGGGCAAGTTAATCAACTTCTCTGAGCTTCGCATTTCTCATTTGTAAAATGAGGACACGATCCCCTCTGAACTCACAGAGGTGTTGTACGCATTAACACTGACGATGCTGGGATTTCCTCCGGGGCCTATGTGAGTGCGAGGCCATGCCCTGAACCGTGGAGCCAGCCTGCCTCCCTAGAGAATGGCAGGAGTCAGAGAGCGGCTTTGCTTTCAGCCTAGACCCCAGGATGAAGAAGACACGTGGAACAGAGCAACCCCCAAGCTGACTTAGGCTGTGGGTGGGAGATTAACCTCAGTGGTTGTCAGTCACTAAGATTCTGAGTTTGTCTCTTCGAGCAGCACAACGTAATGAGAGCTGACACAGCAGCAGCTTGGGGGGGGGGGGTCCATCCCCAGGAGATGTTGGGGGAGGGGAGCTCAACCCAGGTAAGGTCAGCAGGGGAGGGAGCCAGGAATGAGGGAGACGGACAACAGCAGTGCCTGTCGCATCAAGAGCCGTATTCCTTTTTTTTTTTTTTTTAAAGATTTTATTTATTTATTTGAGAGAGAGAATGAGAGACAGAGAGCACGAGAGGGAGGAGGGTCAGAGGGAGAAGCAGACTCCCCGCTGAGCAGGGAGCCCGATGCGGGACTCGATCCCGGGACTCCAGGATCATGACCTGAGCCGAAGGCAGTCGCTTAACCGACTGAGCCACCCAGGCACCCCAAGAGCCGTATTCTTCACCACGCAGTGGGGGCAAGATGATTGAGATATTTAATGGCGCTCATTTGCTTTGCATTTCTCCCCCCGTCTGGTTCTTTCAAGCAGGGAGCCAGTCCTTTGATATTTCCTTGCCTTGAGTCTTTTAGTGGTCAGAGCACTGAAGCTTCTGGAAGTCAGTGGCTCTTTTTGCCTTTTGCAATAAACTTGACTCTTTATGGAGACTCTGTGACATATTCTGGAAGAAGGAAAAAAGGGTGGGCCTTTGAGAAGAGCAAGGAGGGAGAGGGAGAGGTTTTCACCGCAGAAGGGAAAGGGGAAGCGTGCAACTCGAGAGGGAAGGGTGGGGACAGGTTCCATGCCGCATTCTAGGCAGTGCCCAGGAGGTGACGAGGCCTTGGAAGGCAGTGCCTGCCGGGTACACTCAGGGAGGGTGGACCTGAGACACAGGGCTCACACCTCTCCCCCACAATTCCTACACCCCAAAGGCTGATCCAAATCAGCCCGAGCCTTAGAGCCTGCGGGGCACGAGGGCTGGGAGGCTAGAGAGTCCTGCAGTCACTGGCATGACCAGAGGGGCCACCCCCAGGCTCTGGTACTAAGACTCTGGGACCTTGACAAAACACTGAGGTTGGGGGGCAGGGAAGCTCAGTGATATGCCTGAGATTGAATTTCTTGCTAGCTCAGTGGGATAGTGGCCTGGAGTCAGATTTCAATTGAATTAGAGAAAATAAATAGGCCAAACCACTATAGCTTTGCAAGCCCTCAGGCAGCCCCTAACCACACGGCTCCCTCCCATGCCCGCCAGCAAGCTACCAGCACGGGACGCTCCGTGTGACCCAGAGTTGGGGTTATGTGCCCTCCATCCAGGAGTGGGTGCCCACCAGTTGTGTTCCCCTGGCCAAGGCTCCCCAATCCTCCATCCTGAGGTCCTGCCGGAATTGGCCAGCAGAGCATTTCCTGACCAGAGGGAGGTGGGGAAACAGGGACCTAGTTCGGGAAGTGGGGGAGAGGGTGTGTACCCAATGGTGGGCATGTGGCATGGGCTGGGACATAGGGCCCGTCACCACACAACGCCGCAGTGAGCAGGCTAGCTCATCTTCAACTCTGGCATGGCCAGGCCGGACACCTTCCCAGGGGCCCAGCTGTACCCTCAGCTCTCAGCCGCTGCACGCCAGGCCGGTTGATGGTGGGACCTGCCCAATACCACCCTGGATACCAGCCAGGCTGGGTAAGGACAACGGGGCGGTTAAGAAGCAGATGACCGAGTTGGTGCTTTTAGGCAAAGGGCCAGCTCTTCATCCCAGCTCATGAGGGTTGTTGTGACCTGGCCCCTGAGGATACTCCTCATTTCATCTCTAGCCACTTCCCAGCACATCCCCTCCCCTGTCCCAGCTCCAACCCCACTGAGTTGCTCCCAGGCCCTTGAAGGAGTCACCTTCTTTCCTGCCTGTGGCTCTTCTGCAGACTGCTTCATGTCCTCGAACACTCCCTTCTCTCACCTGGCTCATTCTACTCATCCCTCAGGACCCAACTCCTACCCATCCCTCAGGACCCAGCTCTAGGAAGCCCTCCGAATCCCCGAGTCTGGACTGGGAATCTGTTCCAGGCCTCCCATAGCACCCTGATTCCCTTTTCTGGTCCTTGCCATATCTGGTGTGCGGGATTGTTTAACTGTCTGGCCCCTAGGCTAGACTATAAGCTCCTGGACACAGGATCTGCGTCCCTTTTGTTTATCATGGAGCTTTGGTGCCTGGTGTCTGATGGGAGAGGAAGGAAAGGGAAGGGAAGGAGAGAGGAGGGGAGTGGTGGGGAGGATAGGGAAGGTTGTTGTTGCCCTCTTTGTGTTGCCCACAAGCCTTGAGACTTCCTTGCCTTTGAAGCTCCTCAGTGAGGAAGCCTGGCGGCCCGCGTGGATGACGGTTTGGTTGGGTGGTTAAGAGAGCTGTTTGCATGGAAGCAGTCCATGGAAGCCTCCTGTTCTGGACATAGGACAGCCTGGGTGCAGATATCCAGAAGAGTTGGAAGTTGCATGGCTGGAGGGAAATTTCAACTGCAGCCAAGCAGAAAAATAAAGGTCACGGCTGAGCGAAAAGCCCACATGTGTGAGGTGCAGCAGAAGCAGGAAATGCTCTGGGGGCAGGAACGGGGTCGGATGAGAGAGGGAAACCAGCAGGGACTGCTTGTTCATCCCAGTAACTGCTTCCTCCTCTTTTGTTATAATGAGAGATTAACTAAACATATGGCCTCCAGAATAAAATCAACATTTCCTGGCCTCCCTTGCAGCTAGACGTGGCCATGTGACTAAGTTTTGGCCAATATGATGAAAGAGACGTGTTGCATGACTTCCAAAAAGTGTCCCTAAGGGAGGGTCCATGCCCTTCTTCTAGGGTGACCAACTTCTCCTGGTTTGCCTGAGACGCTCCTGATTTTAGCCCTGAAATTCCCACGTCCCGGCAAGTCCCTCAGGCCTGGGTAAACCAGGAGAGTTGGTCACCCCACATTCCTCCTCCCTTCCTCCCTCCTCCTGGCTAGCACGTGAGTGTGAGGCCAGCCAGCTTGGCCCCTCGAGATGCAGCTGCAGGCTGAGGACCACTCAGGACTGGCCTGGGGGGACGGTGCTGACCCCTTGACTCTGGCTGATTCAAATTGCCCTGAGTTGGGATCACCTGAGCCTGGATCACTGATTATTCCCTCTGAGCTTCATTTACTGGAGAGAAAAACAAACGTCCGTGTTGTTTAAACTTCTGTTATGCAGGGCTTTCTGCCCCTTAATCCAGATGGTACAGAAATAGGATGAGAGCCTTGATGGATGCCAGCGGGGCGGGGGAAGCTGGAAACCAGCTCTGGTGTGCCGCCCGTCATGCGGGTGGCCAGGTGGGGTTCGGCCTGAAAATGTTCTACCTCTTCCACAGAGGTGCCTCCAGGGCTGCGCACCCCCCGCCACGACCCGGGAATCTGGGGGAGTTTCTGCCTCCCACCTCACCGAAGGCTTCAGTGGTTCCTGCTCTTGTTTCCCTTGATAAAATGATTCCCTTCCTAGAAAGCAATTTGAAAGCCAAGGGTTCTTAACGGAATGGTGGCCACCTGCCCCCCTGTCCTGCTCTGCCTCTCCCCCGCAGTCGTTTAGCCACTTCTTGCCCACTTACAGGTAGACCGCGCAGAATCCATTGACACTGACATAATAGTGAACATAGAGCCCACAAAGAGAAAGGACGTCAAATCCTAGAAAAAGTTGCATAAGCCTAACCCCCCAGGAGAAACCTGGTCCCAGATGGTGTTTCTGGCAACAGCTGTGTTTTGGACTTGCCGCTCCAGAGACTTCTCCGGGGCCACCTTGGGAAGCTACCTACTCCCAGGGCTGTTGCGTCATGCCCCAGGTGACTTTGTTCCTAACAAAGCATCCCTGTTGCTGGAAATACGGCCTTTGGGTGCATCTGTGCAGCCCAGGAACTGTCTGGGTCTATAGATGAGCCTTGGGGGTGGGTTGCCAGGCCAGGGAGGAGGGCACGAGCAGGGTTATCTGCAGATGCAGATTTAGGGAACCTGGGAGTCAGGATTCCCCTTCTGGCCCACTCTTGGGTGATTTGGAAGCAGAACTCGGTACTGGAGGACTAACAGGGCAGATGGCATAGAACAGGGAGTTTCTAAGGCACATGCGGGTTAGCGGAGCTGGGCGGGCTTTCCCAGCCTAATTCTTGAAGAGAGGGCTTTGTTGTCTCTCATCTTGGCTGTGTCCTGTCTGTGCCTCAGTTTTCTCTTGTGCAGCTTGGGGAAATCATGAAGTCTACTTCATGGATGTGGTGAGGTAGGGTGCAAACACTCAGTCCAACATCGATTTTGGGGTGGCTAAGCTGGTGTTCCGGCCAGGTTCTCTCTCAAGCTTGCAGTTAAGCTGTGGGTCAGGGCTGTACCCCTTTGAAGGCCTGATGGGGCTGGTGCATCCGTGTCCAATATGGCTCATGCACAAGGCTTTGGCAAGAGGCCTCAGTGCCCTCTATACGGGCCTCTCCCTAGAGCTCTTTGAGTACTTTCTCCACATGGCAGCTGGCTTTGTCCCGAGTGGGTGATCGAGAGTGAGGACAAGGTGGAAGCCACAATGACTTGCATGGCCTAGCCTTGAAGTCCCCTGCTGTCATTTCTGCAGTATCCTAGTGGTTACCCAGGCCAACCCTACTTAATGTTGAGGGACTACCAAGGATGTGAATTTCAGAAGGTGGGGATCATGGGGGTCATCTTGGAAGCTGGTACCACAAGGACCTCACCGGACTGCTAAACCAATCCTCAAACCACCCGTAGCCTGACTTCTTGTTATGTGAGATAAGAAGTCCTATCATTAGTATACTACTTGTAGCCAAAAGCATCCCGATATCCCTTCCCCAAAGTTCTTTTTTTGGCTTAGGGTAGCCAGAGTTGGACTCCATGACTTGCAACCAAAGCCCTTGTCTGATATCGGAGAGGAAGCCTAGACCATCAGCCTGGTTTAGGGGAGAGGGAAAGGCGGGCTCCTGGGCTGGAGGCACCTCACAATTCTGACCTGGTCTTCCAGGGTTCAAGAACAAGCACTGTGAGGGGAGAGAAAGCCTAGTTTTTCTATGTCTAAATAGTCATGGCTGGTTGAAAACACAAAGAAAAATGCTTTGTTGTAATGGTACGACTTTGGTTCTGGTTGCTTCTCCAGCAAGCTTTGTGCCTTAGTTTCTGTGGAGGGACGGGATCCTTCTCCTTGCTCTTCTCCTGCAATGCCCTGATGACCTTTGGCATTGGGTTAACCCCAGCAGAGATCCCCAGGCTCTGGCCCTCGGATGGCCAGCCACCAGAAGACTCTCTGAAGTTGCCCCCGTGGGCCAGGAGAACACTGAATTTGCACAAGTCTGGTCTCCTACTGAAGGTCGGTCAGAAATCAGGATTCACTGTGCTCTTTGTTGCCTTCATGTGGGCACCGCAAGCTTTCATACTTCAGAAGGAAGAGGGGCCTGTTTGAACTCACCCCTTCTGATCTTCTGGGTCAGCTGCTGCTGGCGGCATGGTAGTGGGGGGCCCAAAGAAGCCAGCCATGCATGCTGATTATGTGCTGGGGAAGACAGTCCTGCTCCCAGTCGGACTCTGTATGCTGCTGGGTCCCCAGGCATGCATGTAGATGTAGATCGGGGAGGCTACAGGGTGGACCATTATCTAGGCTCATCTTCATCCAATCCCCGACTCCCCTTCAACTCAGGGAAGCTGTAGGCAAGTGGGAAATGGAGTCATTTCTTAGAAACAAGCACTGTTCGGCTCTGATCGCCATCTCTGTATGAAGGGCTTGGCAAAGGGGTGGAGTGGGAGAGATAGCAGCAGCCTAGGGGGTCCTGACTGTGCCACACCCAGGTGTGACCTTGGACAACTTCCCTGCTGCCCAGCCGTGCTTTCCTTCTTTGAAAAGAGACGACTCTGAATCCCAAGATGTTAGCTCTAAAAAGGACAGGGAAATTCATCTGGGGGCCAAGCGTGTAAGGTAGAATGCGATTTGCGGAAGGCCCAACTAAAAATAGCTTAAACAGGGTGCCTGGGTGGCTCAGTCGTTAAGCATCTGCCTTCGGCTCAGGTCATGATCCCAGGGTCCTGGGATCGAGCCCCACATCGGGCTCCCTGCTCGGCGGGGACCCTGCTTCTCCCTCTCCCTCTTCCCCTGCTTGTGTTCCCTCTCTCGGGGTCTCTCTCCCTCTCTCTGTCAAATAAATAAATAATATCTTTAAAAAAAATAAAAATAAAAATAGCTTAAACAACAGAAATTTATTATACCACCTAACAAGGAGTTCAGCTGCCGGGCGGGTCCAGAGTTGGTTAACTCAGCAGCTCTGGGATTACACTCTGGTTGCCTGGGCAGACTTTTCCCTCTACCACACCTTATGTCCGTGGCGGGGTGGGGGAGATGGAATTCTCGAGAGCTTACCTGGGCCCTTGAAGTTTGTCGGCCCCCACCCCAGCGCAACCCACAGGAGGCTCTGCTGTGGTGCCATGGGGCGGATGGAAGCCAAGGTCAGATCCCACCGCTCCCTCTCTGCTCCTCATTGGCCCCAGCGGACCACCCTGGCAGGAGCCCGCGACAGAGGCAGGTCCTAACAGCCCCTCCCGTCGGTGACCATGTCAATCAGCGGCCAGCCAGGCACGGGGAAGCCGCTGGAGATTTTCAGGCAGAGCAGTTTTAAAGGAGGGAATTGGTTACAAAAGTGTTGGGAGGCCTGGAGGAGCAAAGACACGACAGGGGTGTTCCCCGGGGACCGGGAAGCTGCCCCAGGAGCCCACCCACCTCTTTGCTGAGCTGCTGGAACTGCTGCCCCCTCATCCCCACCCCCACCCCCACCACTGCTTTTGCCCTTCCCGCTGCCTTCTGATGGCCTCAGCACCTCCACTGGCTGAACCCAGCTAGAAACCAGCTGCTCACGGTTGGGAGTGGGACAGAGGGAAAGGGCCAAGGTCGTTGTGGATCCACAGCATGGATTTCAGAGTCAGGGAGGCTTGGGTTTATGTCCTTTTTTCTGTGACAGTAGGCAAGTCACCTTCCCTGTGTGGGCTTGAGTTTACTCATTTGTAAAATAGGAGTGATAACACATCTATCCCAGAGCACTGGTGTGAAGGCTTAAAGGAAAATTATTATAAAAGAGCTTTAGGGGGCGCCTGGGTGGCTCAGTCGTTAAGTGTCTGCCTCTGGCTCAGGTCATGATCCCAGGGTCCTGGGACTGAGGCCTGCATTAGGCTCCCTGCTCCACAGGAAGCCTGCTTCTCCCTCTCCCACTCTCCCTGCTTGTGTTCCCTCTCTCGCTGTCTCTCTCTGTCAAAAAAAAAAAAAAAAAATTTTTTTTAAAAAGAAGGAGCTTTAGCATAGTGGCCAGAAGCCTAGAAGGGACTCGGTTCCTGAATATACCCTGATTTTTCCTCTCACTTCAGGGCCTTTGTACTCTGTGCTTTCTCTTACTTCTGCCTGGAACGTTCCTTCCTATATTTTTTATCTCGTTACTTCTGACTCATCTTCCTAGTCCAGGTAGGACACTTGGTTGCAAGACACCAAAAACCGGACCCAAAGAGACTTAAGCAAAAAGCAGAAGTCATTGGCTATTAAAGCTGAAAAGTCCCAGCATAGTTCTGACTTCAGGTATGGCTTGATCAAGGGCTCAACCAATAACACCAATACTCATTAACTCTGGATTGGCTCATGTGCCTATCTCTAAATCAATGTCTGTGGTCAGGGAAGTGGCACCTGCTAAATGTTCTACCCAAATAATTTGAGCTGATACTAGGGGTGACCGGTTTCCCAGAGGAAAATTCGGTACGGTTCTAAGGAGGGCAAGTGGGTGCCAGGCAAGAGAAGCAGCTCTCCACTCATGTTTCAGCTCAGGGAAAACTTCCTGGTGCTTATTCTCCTCTGTCCAAGGTAAAGTCATTTCCTACTGTGATATACACTCAGAGCTCCTTGGATATCATAGCACTCATGAACTAGTAATTATACTCCTGTGGAGTTGAGTGATGCCTGCGTCCCACCCCAGATTATGAGCTCTGTGGGGGTGGGGGCTCTTTTGTCATCATTGTATCCTCGGTATCCAACCCAGTGCCTACACATGCCGGATGCTCTGTAGAGTTTACACATGAAGGGATGAATCTGGAACCCTGGTTATGATGAGGCCCGGCCTGTTACCTTGACTTTTTCCAGCTGCACAGCTATTTAGGCCAGAATCTTCCCCCCCTCCAGAGTCTTCTTTCCCCTGCAAACAGGCTCGGGGACACATAGGACACAATTCTCCAGAGAAGAGAATGACAATTTTCCCTTTGGACTGGGGGGATAGGGTGGGGGTGGTTCGACCCATAGCTCCGGAGGGTGATTCAGGCCAGCAGAAGCAGCTGGATGAATCAGGAGAGGAGGCAGGGGACAGGAGGGTGACTTTGGATTAAAAGCTTTAAGAAGAGTGATTCATGATCATCGTGGCTGCCATTTAAAAAGCCCCAAATACTTTTGGTAACCAGAGTGCCGCTTTGCATTTAGCCTCACATTTATCCTGGGAATGGAGCAGCCCCCAGTTACTCTGGGGAATATCATATTTCACTTTCTGCTTCTCAAGCATCAAGGATGTTTGGCTCCTCAGTTTCCCGTACATAACTTGTTATTAGCAGGCTTTATTTTCGTGGAAGCTCTTGTACAGGAGGGACAAGTTGGCCTCTGGGGTCAGACAGGGCACGGTTTGAAACCTGGTTGTGCCATATGCTATCTGTGTGACCTGGGACAAGTTACTTAACCTCTCTGAGCCTCCATTTCCTTTCCAAAGATGTGAGGATGATAATGCCAACCTCGCAGGGCTTTGGGGAGATTTAGATAGGGATGTTTCCGTGTAGTGTGAACTCAGGTTTAGCCTAAGCTGTGGCAGAATGGTGGAAGGAGAGGGAAGGAACATGGGTACTGTGTGAGGGAGAAGGGGGTAAGCCACAGGGCTCTGGTGTCTTTCCCTTCTGCCCAGGGTGGGCATGAGCTGAATACCCAAGAGAAACTCTGTGGACTGAAGTTGGAAGGGTTCTTTGCCCAGATATAAACTCTGGGAGATGCAGGGCACAGAGGGTGTGGTTTCAGGGCCTAGGAGACAATGTGGCACATCGTGTGTGTGTGTGTGTGTGTGTGTGTGTGTGTGTGTGTGTGTGTGTGTGAAGGAAATTTAAGGTGACTGACCAGCCTGGTTTGCCTGGGACTGGGGGTTTCCCTGGGTGCAGGACTTTCGGTATTAAAACTGGGAGGGTCTTGGGTGAGCTGAGACATGGTTGGTCACCCTGGAAGTGTGCCTTTCCCCCACTCGCCTGGAGCCCAGAGCCCTTCGGCACCCTGAGGACTCCGGAGCCTCAGCTTCCCAGCACCAGGAGTCAGTGCCAGGGCCCCAGAGACAAGGATAATGATGGGGTGACCTCACTACCTCACTTCAGACCCACCTTCAGATACTCCCAGAGGCCACTGGATGAAGCTTCGTGGGAGGCCAAAGGCCTGCATTGGTAGAGTGGGTAAAGCCAGCAAAATGTGGGTTCTCACTGCCATGGTGATCCGGGTGAGGTCTGGGGAAATTTGGTTCCATATAAGGGCCTACCCAGTACCTGTCACTTGGGGTGATTTTTGTCATTGTGTTGTCCAAGTGCATAGTACTACCGCTTTGCTTTGAATCTGGTCACTTTAGAGAAATCTTTTATCGTAGTATCTTTTGAGTTGATTTCTAAGTATCTTGGATAGAAGCTATATTGCCTGCTATTAATGATAAATGTTAGCTCCAGGCGCAGTGTCTGTACTCTCATTTCTAAGTCATGTCTCATTGCACTTCCCAGAACATCCAGACATCATCGGATAATAGCAGCCATGCTTGCTGCCCTTTGTTTTCTGATTCCATTAGTTACGCTCAAAGCAAGGACTCCTTGGTCTTAGGACACTAAGAAGCAGACCCACTAAGACCCAGCCCTCGGAAGTGCTTTAGTGTTTCACTATTAAGTATCCTGAAAGCTCTTGGCTGGACATAAATACACTTTATTATTTTATTTTATTTTTATTTTATTTTTTTAAAGATTTTTTATTTATTTATCTGAGAGAGAGAATGGGAGACAGAGAGCATGAGAGGGGGAGGATCAGAGGGAGAAGCAGACTCCCTGCCGAGCAGGGAGCCCCATGCGGGACTCGATCCTGGGACTCCAGGATCATGACCTGAGCTGAAGGCAGTCGCTTAACCAACTGAGCCACCCAGGTGCCCACACTTTATTATTTTAAAGAAGCATCTTTCCATTTGTAAAAAGAGTCTTTATAAAGGATGGGTACTGGGTTTTATTAAGGACTTGCATCAGCCCTGGTTCTAAAAAACCTCGGTGTCTTTATCTTTAAAATGGGGGCAGGGTGGAGGGGCTGGAGGGACAACAGTAACCACTTTATGGGGCTGTTAGGAGGAACGAGTGAGCTCAGGAGGTGCTCATGTGTGGTGTGTGGGCGAGAGCCTAACACAGTCAGGCTGGCAGTGGTCACTGCTATATCACAGGTCCCCTCTCGGGGATGTCTTGATACTGGGCCAGGAGAACCCGTGGCCCCGCTCCTCCCCTACTCCTCCCCTCAGGGAGGGGTGACCAACAGTGATCTCAGCCCCAGAAGCCAAATGCTTTTTCAGGTAGAATTTGGCTGAGGGCCCCAGGCTGGCAGTTGGGAGGCTGGATGGGTTGGGCTGAGCACTCCCCCTCCCCCGGGGAGAGGCCAAGAGCTGGAGGACCTTGGGGATCCTGGCTGTGCACCATCCAGCTGAGTGACCTGTCACCTGACCCTCTGCGTGTCCACTTCCTGAGGAGATGGTCTCTGAGGTCTGTCCTACCCACAGGGGTGGTAGAGAGAGGGGAGGCCTGAGCCAGGGGGCGACGGAGAGGGGATGGCAGGTGACGACTATCACTCTGACATAACAACCTGAGCTGTAGGAGCAGAGCTTGTGAATTCCTCCTGGGGCACCAGATTCTTCCACACACTCCCCCATGCTTCTCTCCCCTCCATATACCTGAAAAGTGAACTTTAAAAAAAAAAGATTTATTTATTTGAGAGAGAGAGAGAGCGAGCATGAATGAGTGGGGTGAGGGGCAGAGGGAGAAGGAGAGAAGCAGACTCCCTGCTGAGCGGGGAGCCCAACACGGGGTACCATCTCAAGTCCCTGAAATCACCACCTGACTGAAACCAAGAGTTGGACGCTTAGCCGACCGAGCCACCCAGGCAGCCCAAAAGTGCACTTTTTAGAAGCGGTAGACAGGACCAGCAACAGAATTCATGGGGCCCAGTGCAAAATGAAAATGTGGGGCTCTTTGTTCAACAGTTATTAAGATGGTGACAGCTGAGCATTAAACCAAGAGTGGGGGTCTTTCTAAGCATGGGGCCCTGTGACGCACAGCCCTGGGAGTAGGGACGGACCCCTGGGACACTCCACATTAGGAACTTGGGACGAGGAACTTTCATGGTGCAGTGGAAACCAACAGGGTAGTCATGGGACTACCATGAAAATGGAAGCCAGGGCTCCCGAACCATGGCTTCAGCATCACAGCAAACCTTGTCTGGAAGGTCAAGGTGTCAGGATCGAGAGCCGGTCCTAGAGGCATCTGGGTCTGTGGTTTCTGCGTCTCTGATGCTGAGCTCTCCTTGCCCTTCCTGTCTTTTGAGGAAATTAACCAATAAGTACCTACTTTTGCTAAGCTAGGTGGAGTTGGGTTTCTGATATTTACAATCAAATTTGACACTGTTAGGAATTCTGGACTTTATCCAATTGGTGGGAAAGCATCTGACCCCCTTGCCTAGTGGGAAAGGGTGAGTGGAGCCAAGGAATAGGGCATGAGGGGCATGTGGGTACTGGGGACAGAGCCCTTTGTTGGAAACGAAGAAGCCCGAGATTCCAGGTCATTTTGAGGAAAGGAGTCAACATTGGGTTGTTAATCCCAGACTCTAGGTGAACTACAAGTACCAAGGTCTGGAGCCAAATAGGGAGGAGAGAAATGCAGGTGCACCCCTGAATTCTGGAGGTAGAGAACAGTGTCCTAGAGTCTTAGTCATCCACTGTTCTGGCCTCTAGGGGGCGCTCCTCCCTCCTTACAGTTCTGGCCTAAGAGTGGTCACTCAGTTTCTCCCTTATCTGAGAAAGGCTGGAACAATCAAATATACTTTACTAAAGGTGTGGGAGTACCAAGAGAGAGAAAGATAAGGAGGCCTGTGAGTCTGGAGAAGCTGTCCAGGAGAGCCCTTGCATCTGGGGCTGGCTGGATGCCCCCCTTCTCCAGGGGCACAGCGGGTATCTAGGGAGTTCCTCTTCTCAATCTTTCATCCCTGGCTGGGCTATATGTTTTTTTTTTTTCTTTTCCTTTCTTTTCTCTTTTTTCTTTCAAAGATTTTATTTTTTGGGGCCCCTGGTGGCTCAGTCGTTAAGCATCTGCCTTCAGCTCAGTTCATGATCTCAGGGTCCTGGGATGGAGCCCCGCATCAGGCTCACTGCTCGGCTGGAAACCTGCTTCTCCCTCTCCCACTCCCTCTGCTGGTATTCCTTCTCTCGCTGTGTCTCTCTCTGTCAAATAAATAAATAAAATCTTAAAAAAAAGATTTTATTTATTTATTTGAGAGAGAGAGGGCAAGAGTGAGCATGAGCAGGGGGAGGGGGAGGGGAAGAGGGAGAAGCAGGCTCCCTGCTGAGCAGGGACCCCCCCCCCGCCACAATGTGGAGCTGGATCCCAGGACCCTGAGATCATCACCTGAGCCGAAGGCAGAGGCTTAACCCACTGAGCCGCCCAGACGCCCCTCTTTCTGTGTTTCATCCCTCCTGGAGTTGGCATAGGGTGGGACATACTCTTTGACCAAGCAATTCAACTTTTAGGAGTCCATCCTACAGAAAAAGATATATTCAAGGATATTTACTGCAGCTCTGTTTGTGACATTGTAACAGCTCTGCCTGTGTGTGTTGTGTGTGTGTGTGTAATATATTTAACATAGAAACAGGTCTGGAAGCATATGGTCCACACTGTTAGCAATAGGGATGGAAGGAAGGAAGGAAGGGGGTGGGGGAGAAAGAGAGACTTTCCTTTGCCTTTGCACACTTTATATACTCCTGCTTCATTTGATTTTTTAAAAACTATTTCCCCAGCATGTATTCATGTGTAAATTATAGAATGTGTAATTTTAAAATGACTTTTTTAAAAAGTCACATGATACAAAGTTTTGAAAGAGAAATTAACGTGATGAAGTCTGATGCACAGATTTGTGGGGGTGTTGATCCTCATGGTGATTTCGTGTCTCCAGAGGTTTCCAGCAGGCTGGGGTAGGCCTGGACGAAGGTGGTGTGGAATGGGTCTGGGAGAAGGCGGTGAGCTAAGGAAGGCACCGCGGCTTAGTAGAGGGGCATATGACATTGGTTAGCGTCTTTAATCCCACGGAGGTAGGTATCACGAATCCTGGATTCACAATGGAGGAAGGCAGCTCTGAAAGACGACCTAGGGAAGCGCAGGGACTCAGACCCCAGTGCACAGGCGTTCTCCCACTTGTGCTGCTTCCAGCCCCTTTCAATGGGGAAGGCGAGGGAGGGGAGTAGGGAACTCGGTGGCCCGGGCACAGTCTGAATGGCTGACGCCTGGGTGCAAAAGGCAGTAAAACCAGGAAAGAGAACTGGCTGAGGAAGGATCAGCTTTAGTGGAAGAGGTGTGGAAACTGAATAGATTCTGATGTTAGATAAACAAAGCTGTGTAGGAACCACGCCCTCATGTCTCTAATGGACAGCCTGCCGGGGAGGTGCAGGGGGAGGGGGGAGCCCCACGGGGTCTCCTGGGAATGACTGGTAGTGGGAGAGGCTGGGCCTGGGCATCTACCCCTTGGTTTGTCTCCTTTCCGAGCCCCACTGACCTTATGCTGACCCTAGGAGTAAGAACCGAAGTAGACACTTAGCTACAACGCTAAGCCTTGTGGGGGTCCAGCAGCTCTGCCTGGAGTGGGGTGGGGCACACTGGGTGGAATGGATTGGGCGTGGTGGTGGAGTGTGTTCTACTGCAAGCAGAGCTTTGAGGTGTCTACATGCCTGACATGGTGGGCAGTGTGTCTCCTCCAGCAGGATGGGGATTGTTCATGAGCTCCTTAGACACCTCCAAGCGGTGGGATTCTTTCTAGGGGCCTGGGAGGCCTGGGTGATCTAGTGGGTGGCACATGCCAGTGAAGTTTGGGTTACTTCTGTCGATATGTCGTCCCTTTTCTGTCCACTGTCACCGAGGACTGGGGGGCTGGGTTTCATAGGGTGAAGTGTTCAGGGGCCTCAGAGTGGTTATGACTGGGGAAGGTGGGGGCAGGGTGGAATTGATGTTAGGGACTTCAAGCTGAGGGGGGCGACTTGTTGTGACTTCCTGGACATCTCAGGCTGAGTTCCTGGGTGTGGAAACAAGTGAGTGGGGTTTGTTCTCTGTGACCCCAGAAGTAGGCAGATGACTCTTTTCCTGTCTGCTCCTGCATCCTTTTTTAGCTTTAGGGTCTCTAAGTCTAGGGTCTCCAAATTGCAGAACTGGAAATCAGTGAACGCTGCTCCCCAACAGGTCTCTGGGAACAGAGAGAGTAAATGACCAGCTTGCCAAGGCCACAGGCAGCCCAGGGAGCCAGCAGGTGGGGGCAAGGAAAAGAACACCCCCCCCCCCCCAATTAGCTCAGGGCTCAAGGATTTCTGAGGAAAGGCCAGGACACGGAGGTGCTGCCTGTCAAGGGAGGGACCAGTAAGGGCTGAAACAGCCTGGAGCTGGAGAAGGCAAGGTCAGTGCCCAGAGTCATCAAGGCCTGACTTCTTGGCCAGGCGGGGAGGACAGAGGACACGCGATAGACTTTCATGCACTCTGGTGGTTCAAAGCGTTTTCTTCATGAATAACTCTTTATTTAGAAGGGTCCAGATTCTGCTCTGAAAATTACGGCTTAGGTGGAATAACGGGTGATAATAAGAATCTTTTCCTGTGTCTTTCAAGACATCTTCATTGAGCCGGTGGTACTTTTATAAGGTAGGGAGGCATAAATATAATTACTGCTTAACGTGCTTAAACTTGATAGTAGAGTCACGTGCCAGTGGTTTGGGCCAGCTCGGCTAGTAAAGAGGGCCAATAGCACCAAGCCGCTCTCGGGTTACCCTGCCTCTCCGCTCCGCCGCCGTCGGGAAACCGCCCGGTGGGCCCCTCGGGCCCCGAAGATTGCGGCTGGAGGGGCGCCGGGGCTGCGGATTTTGAGTTCCTGGCGTCCTGGCGCTCGGGCCGCGCAGGGGAACCAGGACCTGAGCCGGGGCCGCAGTCCCAGCGCCAGGGCAGGGACTCCAGTCCGAAGTCCGCCTCCGGGGCTTCACAGTAACCGGCCCGAGGCGCAAGCGGCGGCATCTCAGGGTCGCTGCGGGGCCGCGTTAGGAAAGGTGTGGACGGCTGGAGAGGAAAGGAGGGGATCGGCCTTGCCGGGGTGTCCCCGGACCGGGAGTCGCAAGAAGGGCGGGAGTGGGAGCAGGCCCGAGGTGGGCTGCTCGCGGGGTATGCGATGGGCACCCAGGGGCGTCGTCCTCCCTCCGACTGGGGCTGGAGCCTCAGGCACAGAGAGGTTACGTGACTCGTCCAAGGTCGCACAGCGAGCCGCTGTGTGTGTGTGTGTGTGTGTGTGTGTGTGTGTGTGACAGCGCGCTTGGCTCACAGGCCCCACTTTGCATGTCGGACGCCGCGTTGTGCCCGCAAGCAAGGTGCTTTGGGGTCGGGGCGCCAGGTGAGAGGACAGCGCCCCCCGCCTGCCTCGAAACGTGGCCTTTCAGCGCCGCCGCCGCCGGGTCGCCTGGGCAGCCTGGCCTTGGCGGTCCAGGTCGTGGCGCGCGCGGGGGCGCACGGGGCACCGCGGCTCGGGCGATTAACGCCCGGACCCCACCCGCCCGGGACCCGGAGGGCGGGCGCCTTCCTTGCCCTGCCCCCGAACGTAGGTCCGCCGGCCTCATTAATGAATGAGAGGTCTAAGGCTCAGCGACAGTGGCCTGACCCGAGTCACGCAGCTGCTAAATTACGGAGCCGGGATTCGAACCCAGCGGTCCGGACTTTTGTGGCCTCAGGCCCGAGGTGGCTGTGTGTCCCTGGGCGAGTCCGTTCCCTCCACCCGGCCGCGGGGCCGCGCGCCCCCTCCCGTCGTGGCCGCGCATGCCCAGTCTTCGGCGGCGCCGGGAGGTGGCGGCGGGCGCCCCAGCTGCTTTGCATTGACGCCAGCACCCGCTGGAGGTCACCGCTGGGGGCTGGGCGCGGCGTGCTGCCGGCAAGACCCGGTGCGGAGCACGGAGCCGGAGCCGCGCCGCCCGCGGCTCCCGGGTGAGCGCAGCCGCTGCTGCGTTTCTCGACGGCGCGGCCCCAGACCCCGCCGGAGCCGACGGCTCCGTCCCCGCCCCGCGGGCTGCGTCCTCGCCGCCCTGACGGGCGTCCTTCGACCCCCAGCCCTCAGCAGCAGGAGCGTCGAGGCCAATCTTCCCCGCCGCCGGCGCTTGGGCCCGCGGCGTTTCTTCGCGGCGCGGGCTGCGGGCCCGGCGGGCGGCGGCGGCGCGGCGGGGAGCGCACTTCCCCCGGGGGTCGCGCCGCCCCGCGGCCAGGGCGGCGTCGCTCGCGCGGCGCGGGCTTGCCCGCTCCCGGGTTGGGAGAGCGCGAATCTCCTCCCCCGACATTCCCCGGAAGCGCGGCGCGGCCAGGCGAGCGCGGCGATGTGAGGGAGGCGGCCGGCGGCTCCCGCCTCAGGAAGGGCATGTTCGGAGGGGCGGCCGCGGCGCGCCGCCCGCCCCAGCGCCCCCTCCCCAGCGCCGCCGCCGCCGCCGCCGCCGCGCCCGCACCGCGATAAAAGGGGCGGCCGCGCTTCCTGACGCGAGACCCGCGCTCGCCGCCGCCGCCCGCCCAGGCGGCGATGACACGGCGCCCGCGGCGGCCCCGAGGCGCCGGGCGGGCCGTTTGCTGACCGGATCGCGGCTGCCCGCCAGCGCGTCCGCCGCGCCGCCGCCAGCATGGGCTGCGCCCCGAGCATCCACATTTCCGAGGGCCGGGCGGTGTACCACGGCGGCAAGGAGGCCGAGGACGCGCCGGGCGCCGCCGCGCCGCCGCCGCCCGCCGCGCCGCGCCTCGCACCCGGCCCGAAGACCACCGCCTCACCCGGGGCCCGCGGCGCCGGCCTCGCGGAGTCCGAGCCTCGCGACGGCGGCGGCAGGAAGGTAAGGGGCGCCGGGGCTGGCGGCGCGGGCCGGCGGCAACTTTCCCGCAGGGGGCGGGCGGGGCTGCCGCCCGGGCGGCGGGCCCCTCTCGTCCGGCTTTGGGCGGCTTTGACGGGGCGCCAGCACCCGCTCGCCGGGCAGCGGCCCGAGGGAAGCCCGAGCCGCGCGTCCTCGGACCCTCCCCGGTAGGCTTGCGGGCTGGACGCCCTCCGAGCCGCGGCGTCGGTTCCCGGGCCCCACCCGACGTCTCGGGTGGCGGGGCCCGCCGTGAACGTGCCCGGGGCGCTCGAGTCCCTTCCCTGCCCCAGAGCGGGGAACCCCCAGGACATCGTGGCGCGCCCCTGAAACGTTCAGCGAGCGTGAGCTTTGTTCTGTGGGCTCTCGTGATGGCGAGGGATGGGCGGCTGGCCCCGGGGAGCCGCGGCGCTGGATCTCAGCACCCTGTTTTGTCCTCCCTCTTGTCGGTTTTGCACATGCCTGCAGTTGCAGTTTCCCGGTTTCTCTGGGGCTGTTGAAACGTAGTCTGAAGAGGCGGCAGCAGCTCTGCCTCATTGCACGTGCATCTGAGGTTCACGGTTGTTACCGCACGTGTTGTACTTAGAGCCTATGGAATGAGAAAATGCCATCAGAAACGCGATTTTTGAAGCATTCAGCGGAACAAAGTTAATTTCTTATTAAGGACTCTCGCTGGGACATTTTGCGACTGCTTTTCACAATTGTGTCTTCTCCAGCGCGCATCGCCTTGGCTCAGGTTTCGTCAAAGTTTGTGGGCTTAGTCTTCGTTAAGATTTCCTAAAGGAAAGATAAGGGGGAAAAAAGGGGCGGGGGTGGGGGAGAGTTTCATTAAGGCACACAGCAGCAGCTTTCCAGTTCTCTGATTTGGAATTGTAGAGCTGATTCCATGCGTTTATGGTTTATTAAACTGGGAAAACATCTCTGGTGTGCATGGCCTCAGATACTTGATCATCCCTCTCATTGCTGCTGCTTTTTAAAAAGTCATTTGCGAAGTCGTTTGGATTTTCTGGCTTACTGGGGATTGCTAGACCTCCCAAGTCTGATACCGTTTGTTCACTTTCTGTGTTAAATTTCTAGCAGTCGCCCATGAGGCTTTTTCCATACGAAAGCGAAAAGTCTTTTTCAGTGTTGCATAACCTAGATGAAGTGACTTCCCCACCCCTCCAGTACGCTAGGTGAAAAATCTAACTTTGTTTCGATTATCAGAAGTTGGATTCCTTCTATAGATCCTTGAAGAAACCTGTGATGTAAGTTTTCGACTGTGAACACGCTGCTCCTAATGTCAGCTTAGTGCTTAGACATTAAGCCTACCTAGTTGGCTTAAGAAAAGCATTACACCTGTGAAGTTAAATACGGAATTGTTAACAGCTTTCAAGTTTTTGACCCACATCTGATACTGGTTTTCTTGCATTAACTAATAATGAACTTTTAGGTCACCAAATTAGGTGTTTTAGAAAGAGGCCCTGTGTCTTGCCTTTTTGTGGTGGTGCAGGTGTCCTAAAATTCACGTGTGTCTTATAAGCATCTCCAGTGCAGCAACTTCTTGTTCTGCTATCCACAGTCTGTAGGGCCCCTGAGTTTTTAAGAGTCTTACATATTCTGTCCCATTGTCAGACCGTTGTTTTGAGTTGGGGCCCAGAAAAAGACATCCCTCATTTACAGTGCTTAATCCTTTGGCATGCATACAGTAGCTCCTAAATAAATGTTTGCTGAACTTGGCTCTTTATTGTTAACTGAACGATGAAACTTTTCACTCACTGGAATTTTATTCCAGAAAACCTCCAATATAGGCTTTAAGGTAATATTAGTATTTCTAGAGAAGTCAAACTGTAAATAACAACACCAAAACCGCAGAAATGCTTGTTAGTCACAAACTGTACATGTTGATACCACATCTCAGTTACAGATATTTGTATGTAGGCATTTCAGGTAATAAGGCCGAGGTAAATATCAGCATATTTTTTAGTTTTTTTTTTTTTTTCTTTAAGGGAAGGAATCTTTTATTTTCATTTTTTATTTTTAAGACTTTATTTGAGAGAGAGAATGAGAGAGGGGTGAGGGATAGAGGGAGAAACAGGGAGCCCAATGCGGGACTGGATCCCTGGACCCCAGGATCATGACCTGAGCTGAAGGCAGACGCTCAACCGACTGAGCCATCCTGGTGCCCTTTTCTTTCTTTCCTTTTTTTTTTTTTTTTTTTTTTTTAAAGATTTTATTTTATTTTATTTTTTTAAAAAGATTTTTTTTATTTGAGAGAGAGAGAGAGGGAGAGAGGGAAGCAGGCCTCCCGCCGAGCAGAGAGCCCGATGGCGATGAGGGGCTTGATCCCAGGACCCTGGGATCATGACCTGAGCCGAAGGCAGACGCTTAACGACTGAGCCACCCAGGTACCCTTTAAAGATTTTATTTTTAAGTAATCCGTACACCCAGTGTGGGGCTCCAACTCAACCTCAAGATCAAGAGCTGCATGCCCCACCAACTGAGCCAGCCAGGTGCCCCAAGGGAATGAATCTTTTAAAATTATCAGACACATTCTAGAAATCTAAAAATACATGTTTAGAGAAGATAAACTTCCAAGGATTTAGCAAAATCAAATTATTATACAATTAATTTGAATTCCTTTATAGTAATATACCAAGATCCAATTTTAGTTTATTAAAAGTTATTTATTTTAGGGGCACCTGGGTGGCTCAGTCAGTTAAGCATCTGCCTTGGGCTTAGGTCATGATCCCAGGGTCCTAGGATTGAGCCCCACAGAGAGCTCCCTGCTCAGGGGGGAGTCTGCTTCTCCCTCTGCCCCTGCCCCTGTTCATGCTCTCTCTCTCAAATAAAATGTTAAAAAAAAAAATTTCTTCTTAAAAATACAGTAAATCAGCATATCACTGAATGGATTTCAAAAAGAAGTTCATTGGGGAAGTTTTTGTATTTTAGTAGTACATATAGAAAACACTAGTTCATCAAAATGCTTGGGAGATTGATAATTGCATTTTCAGATTAAGTAGTGTGTCCCCCTACTTATATCTCGCATGTGTTCCCTGAAGCATCTTGTTGACTGTTAATAAGTATTAAATGAAAAAAGGAGCCATGTCAAAATAAGTTTGGAAAATACTGGCTCAGACTAAGTTCTGCAGATTTCTCTTATGCAGGATTTGTCAGAAAACTTCATTTCCTAAAATACACTGTGAATCTCCAAATGGTGTTTAGAGTGTGCAGCATTTCCCAAACTTGTTCGATTATAGAGGCTTTTTATAGAGTTGTGTCTTAGACCACATGTTAGGACATGATTCCCAACATGAGATACCAATATGCAAAGTACAAGAAACATGCTTAACAGTAGAACACAGTAAACGTGATTTGCTTCTTAATGATTCCAAAGGTACTTCAGGATCTTGTAATACATTAGGCTGGGTCATCTTATAGGAACTTATTTAAGTGTTACTAAAAATGTTCTGTTTATTCATTTCAGAAGTTATAGTCTGTGTGGTTACAGATAATGAATGCTGTGTTCAGTTTGAACACTTAGAGTTTTGTTTTATTTTTAATCAGCTTGAGTTTTAACTGTAACATTTCAATATTTTCTTGTCAGTCTGGATTTACTTGGTCTTCCCTTTCCTTAGCTAGGACTTGAGTTGCCCTTGAAAGATTTGAGGGTGGAGGCAGGAGTGTCAGAGGAGAGCCTGTGCACCCCCCTCCCCTTTTTGCAAACACCCAGTGCACTGCTGTGATCCTACCCCCCATTTGTCATTTAACAGCTCTGTGAGGGTGGCACTCACGTCTGTTTTGTTCACTGCTGTATCCCCCCATATAGTGGGCCTTCCACAGACATCTGTCGAATTAGAGAACTGCGTGAACCAGGCTGGAGAAGGGGAAAATCCACCCAGCCCATAGAAAGGAAATAGAAACCAGTTTTAACTAGAGTGGAGGCTGGAGGATTTAGCTCTGGTTTTGTGGAGATCTCTGGTTATTGCCCTTTCAGAGCATTTATACCAGGGAATAACAGAGTTCTACTGTGGTGAGCGGAGTAGATTCCCCTCTGAAGGCTGAAGGATTAGTGCAGCTGGGCGGGCAGCGCACAACAGGTGACAGGTAATAGGGGGCCACACACTGACGTCTCCCGGAGGGTTCCTGGCCTGAGCGCTCAGAGTCTACTCACGCCCACTCTCCATCCTGTCGCTAGTCTTCACTTCTGTCCTTCTCTTCTCCTTCCCCCAGTTTTCTTGTATTTTTTTTTTTTTTTTACTACCTTCCTCCCCTTCTTCCCTTCCTCCTCAAAACTGACCAGATTTACCAGCTTTGATGTCCCCCCAAGTTTAGTGGTTTCTTGGTGTTTCTTAGCTATGGAATAAAATATGTTGCTTGCTCTTAATGTACAGAGTGGGTTAATCAAATTTTTCTGTTTCCCTTAACTAAAGCAAATTTCTCTTTGCGTGACCTGCCTGATTTTTTACCCCCACTAGGGGACATTGACTCTGGGTGGATTATGGAATTATTGAAAGTTTCCTTCGGAAAGTGTAGTTGACAAAATGAGATCTAACTTTCTGTTCCTGAAATACGTGACTATAATTTATCGCTGTAGGTACTGCTTTTTCATTTTCTTGAATTCTTATTATATATATAAAATACTTTGCATTTATATTCTATATTGTTTTAGTGCTTAGTATCATTACCACCTTAACATGAAGTGTGGTTCTTAAGATAGATGTTTTGAATGTCTCAACTCTATCAGCACAGACGTGTGCTGGGCTAGCCCAGACCCTCCTTGCTGAAGTGAGGGTTGGGATAAGGCCTGTGGTCCCCTTCTGACACAAATGTTCCCTGTGAAATGGCTTATGACACTGTTTTTTGTTTTTGTTTTTTTTTTCCCTTTGTACAGCTTGCCCATTTGGGATGGGCCCTTTAATAGGGGAAGTTTCATGATGTGAGTCTGCAGGTTGAGGCAGATGTCTCAGAATAACGTAAAATGCCTTAAAGGACAAAACTTTTTAAAAATTAACATCAAAAAGAAGAGAGGGCGAAGTTTCTTAGAACATGAGTAATCCCTTGGTCTTGTCCAAGGTCAGTGGCTTCAGCCTGCTTTCTCAATACAGTAAGGTGGTAGGAGGCGCTGGACTCAGAAGTTCCTGGAGGGCAGACTATTCATAGTCATAATATCCACCATTTCTTGGATGCTTTTGATGTTGCAGGCACTGTGCTGAATGTCTTACAGATGTTATCTCATGAAATCCTTACAACCCTGTGAGGTGACTGGTGTCATTTCCATTTGCAGATAAAATACTGTAGGTTAGAAACTCACCCACGCTCATACAGGTGAGCCTCTTCAAACCCAGTGCTCCTGGGCTGCTCTCTGTTACTCCCTATCTCCATTACATTTCCCATCCTCTGGCTCTCTTCTAGGTTGCAGATGTCGCAGGTCCACCTGGGTTTTGAGCAGGTATCCTGAATCCACATTATCAGGATTTTGTTAAGTCATGACCTGCTGGGGAAATTGGTTCCAGCCCTGCCTTAGGTTCCTGTGTTTGTGAGAGTCGAAGCCATATTTGGCCCTGCCCCAGTGAACTGAAGTCAGGCATCTGTGAGGCCTTCTCGTTTGTTCTCTTTGCTCTCTGACATGAGTTGGCAGGCCTCCCTCGAGAGGCCTTTTCACTCTCCCCTCCTCCTGCCCAGGCTTCAGGTAGCCTTCCTTAGCCAGGAGCCCCCCTGGAGCTAGTTCTTCCCATCAGCCTTTGTCCAGAGCACAGCACTCCCTACCTCCAGCTCTGCATGTGTGCATCTTCAAGGCCCTACTGACGAAATCTTTCTTGAGCCCCTGGTTGTACTCGTACTCTCTTTTCTCTGCTCTTAGGATCTTCCCCTGCAGCCCTTGGAGATCTGACTTGAGCCTGTGGTGGGATTACAGGCCTCTTGAGGACAAGGCCTGTGTCCTAGATTCCTTACATTTCCCAAAGTGGTTAGTACACTCAGTGAATGTTTGGATAAATACACCAGTCTCTAAGGCTGGGAGGGCTTTTATTCCTGTTCCACAGGGCTCTCTCACCTTATTTAAATTTAACAAAAATTGTTGGGGTGTGTTGTCTGTGCTTTCACAAAAAGCCAAAATACCCCGAAGCCAGTGATTAATGTGTTGGGTGATTGCTAAAGCTTTTGCCTTCAATTCTGGCTGCACTGGGGTTGAGCAATGTTCCTGGGCCCCCTCCTTCTGTTCTACTTTTGTTCTGCTCTGGTAAGAAGAGTGGTGGAATATCTTGACAGAGAAGTGTTTTGACAAGTTTTGTACTGCTGTTTCTTGGCTACAGGCGTCGTGTGCAGTCTGTCCATCTACACAGACCGGAAGGATGTCACAGATCTCCCTAAACTTTGAAGATGGCCTCAAAGAACCGGGGGAGTGGGGCTTGCCAAGTGCTTTTGGGCCGAATGGGTTTGAAGTAGACCTTGGGTCGGTGAAATCATGCTTTTTCACTGTCTGCTTGTGTCTGTCTCCGCTGCGCTGCTGGGGACAAGAGCCGCCTCGCTCGCACTCTGCTGGTGGCGGCCCAGAGGGCTGGTCACGCCAGCAGTTTGCACGTTGCCTTCAGCTGTTCGGGGAGGATGGTAGCTGCCCAGTGAGGTGTGTTTGAAAGACCACAGAAGAGCCAGAGACCTTTGTGTTGGGTCCAGCTCCGTCAGGCACTGGCTGTGTGATATTTGCCAAATTCCGATCCCGGGTTTTCTCAAGCATAAAATGAGACCAGAATACCCAGGTTTAGGTGAGGATCACTTAAAATAATCTGTGTAGAAGCGTTTTGCAAACTCCAAGGCACCAGCACGTGTAAGGATTGGGCTTTTTCTTTGAGTCGCCTCTCTCAAAGGCAAGCTTCGCTCAAATATATCCGCTTATTTTTTTAAAAGCCAATCTCTTCCCTTTGAAAATATGTTTTTGTCTTTTCTCTAATATTGTGAAAAATTTTAAGCATACAGTAAAGTTGAAAGAATGCGTACCCATCTACCTCCCACCTAGATTCTGCAGTTAACATTTTCCTCTATGTGCGTTATCACCTCTTTCTATCCCATTATCCATCACAATGTTTTGTTTTTGCATGAATTTCAAAGTTTCAGACATCACTGTACTTAACTCCTGAACACTTCAGTATGCCTGTCACTTACTAGAGTTCAAAATTTGTTTCCTTTTTGTTTGACAAATGTATATACTGTCTAAATGCAAATCTCTGCCAAGATACACAATATTACTGTCCCCCAGTGGAAAGTTCTCTGTGCTCCTTCCCCATTCCTAACCCCACCTGCCAGCAACCACTGTTGTGATTTTTTTTTTTTTAATTTTTATTTATTCATGAGAGACAGAGAGAGAGAGGCAGAGGGAGAAGCAGGCTCCCAAGGAGCAGGGAGCCCGATGTGGGACTCGATCCCAGGACCCTGGGATCACGACCTGAGCCGAAGGCAGACGCCCAACCATCTGAGCCACCCAGGCGCCCCACTGTTGTGATTTTTATCCATTATAAATTATCTTTGCCTAGCAATAGAATCTTAAAATATGTATTCTTTTGTATAAGGCTCCTTGTACTCAGCACAGCATTTCTGTGATTCATCTATGTTGCACATGCTGGTCACGTGTTTTTTCTTGCTAAGGAGTAATTTTGTTGTGACTAGATCCCAGTCCACTTCTTCATTCTCTTGTTGATGGAGAACAACAGGGCTCTTTCTAATTTTTGGCTATTAAGAATAAAGCTGCTATGAATATTCTAGTATAAATTATTTTGTGGGGCATATGCTTTCATTTCTCTTAGGGAAACACCGAGTGGAGTTGCTGGATCGTAGGATAGCTGTATGTTTAGCTTTTTAAGAAGCTGCCTGACCTTTTCTGACATGGTTCTACAATTTCACACTCCTGCCAACAATGTATAATAAAAGTTCAGTGGCTCCACATCCTTGCCACTGTTCGGTGTTATCAGTTTCCTAATTTTATCCATCCTCGTGGATGTGTAGTGGTTTCTCATTGTGGTTTTGACTTGCATTTCCTCAATGGCTAATAATTTTGAGTACTTTTTATGTGCTTATTGATCGCTTATGTAACTTCCTTTTTGAAGTTTGTAACACTTTTTTCTTAAAAGGAAATATAAATCCTTTCATGACCCCTGGGTACGGAAGAGCTTATTAAACAAGTTACACAAACCATTTGCCATAAAGGAAAAGGGTGATAAATTCTACTACCTTAAAATAAAGTACTTCTCATCAAAAGAGTGAAAAGGAAGGAAAGCCATAGTTTGGAAGAAGAAATTTGTAACACATAATACCAATGAAGGATTAGTATCCAGAATACATACAGAACTCCTGCACATCAATTAAGAAAAAGACAGCCCAGTTGAAAAACAGTTAAAGACACAGACCGGCCTGTTATTTAAGAGGAAACCAAATGGCTGATAAACACATGAAAAGATGTTTGAGCTCATTGGGGAAATGCAAATTAAAGCCACAATGAAACAACATTTTACACCCACGAATTGGCAAACCTTTAAAAGCTTGACAGTGTTTTGAGGCAGTCTTCAACACTGTAGGTAGACGTATTCATCCACTTGGGAAACCCATTGTCATGACCAGGTACAGATGAACGTGTGACCCTATGACCTAGCAGTTTCACTCTTAGAAACACACATGTGAACTGGAAACATGTACAAGAATGCTCATAACAGCATTGCTTCTAATAGCAACCTTTTTATTAAACTCAAATATCAGCAGTATAGTGGATAAATAAGTTGTGATATATTCAAATATATTGAAAAGGGATACTTCACAACTTTGAAAATGAATGGGTTATAGCTTCAGGTGTCAGCAGATCAATTTCAAAAACTTGATGTTGAGAAAAAGAAGTTACAGAAGAATTTATAAAGTATAACTTTTTAAAGCATAATAGCTGAACAGTGTATTATATGGGAATATATAGGACATACATATAGATATTAAAGCTACACAGAAAACCAAAGAAGTAATTACTATGAAATTCAGTTAGGCAAAGAAAGTTTAAGTACTAAAATGATTAACAGATTAATTTCCAGCGCCTAGTTTAGAGGATGTAGGAGGACTGTGCCAGGCCCTGCCCTCAGGACACAAGTAGTCAGTCCTCTCTGGAAAGGTGGGGCAGGCCTCTGAGCTGGAAGTGAGGCTGGCACCTGAGGGATGGAGAGGCACGAGCCTGGTCTGGATTGGTCATAAGATGCAGAGAGAGCTCAGGTCAGAGCCCTCGCCCCTGCCTGGGGAAGATTGGGAGGACCTGGATAGTAGAGAATAGGGGGATGTACATGGGGGTGGGAGGTGTTGACTTGTTCTGCGGAATTTGGGGACCCTGACCACAGGTAGGAGGGAGGGCCTAAAAGCCGGGGGGAGGAGTTTGTGAAGTCCATCCTGTAAACCTCCACAACTCCTAAAGGCTTTTCATTTTCAGCAGGGTAGTTACAGGGTAGACCTATTTTATGAAGATTAAGTTTAGGAGGAGATCGCAGAGGCTGGGGGGTAGGAAAAGCTAGCAGTGGGGCACTAGCCACGGGGCGGTGGCTGTGGTTCAGGCCTAGGGTAAGACCAGGTATAGGTAATGCGGTGCGGTGGTTTGGGAAAGGACAGAATGAGCGAAGGAAGAGCTGGGAGGCTGGGGGACAGATCAGACGTGGGGAGTGAGGGGCAAGGGCAGTGGAGGGCGACTCAGAGCAGAGGTTGGGGTTTACTGGCTTGGAAGGACTGTGATAACATGTCGCCATTGGTACAGCGCTCTACAGTTTACCAAGTGCTGTTTTTATACATCATCTTATTTGATGTTCCCCAAACTCCTGTGAGGTAGGAAGGAGGGATTTTATTGTCCCTGTTGAAGACCTAAAGAAGCAAAAACTTAAAGTGATCAAATGACTTGCCCAAGTTTGCAGTGACCACCTAAAGGTTCACTATATAACAGCATAGGGCAGAAGCCAGACGAAAGAGAGGTGAGAGTTTTATTTATTTATTTTTAATTTTTAAAAAGATTTTATTTATTGGAGAGGGAGAGCCTGTGTGTCCCTTAGGGGGTGGAGGAGGTCCCGGGGAGGGGCAGGGGGAGAAGCAGGCTCCCTGATGAGCAGGGAGCCCCATGTGGGGCTCGATCCCAGGTCCCTGAGATCATGACCCGAGCCAAAGCTGGACGCTTAACCGACTGAGTCATCCAGGCACCCCAAGGTGAGAGTTTTTAAAAAAGCCTCTCTTGTCCTTCGGTTCTGGATTTGTTTTATAAAAGGAAACTTTGACTTTTCCTCATTGTAAAAGTAACATTCATTGTAGATAGCTTGAAAAATAGGGAAAGGAGCAAGGATCGCTTAAGTTGCACAGTCACTGAAATTGCACAGTCAGGAGTAGCTTCTCATAAAACGGTGGTATGTTTCCTTACATCCATGTAGGTTACTTCAAATAACTGTAATTAAAACTATTTTTTGAACAGTTTTGTTCTTTAGTTCTAGGAAACATTGAGCTATTATTTCTTCAGATGTTGTCCCTCTTCCATTTGTTCATTTCCCTTCTGCGGTTCTGTCCAAATGGTGGGACTTAGACGATCTTTTTTTTTAATTAAAAAAAAATTTTTTTTTTTAAGATTTTATTTATTTGCGAGAGAGAGAATGAGAGACAGAGAGCATGAGAGGGAGGAGGGTCAGAGGGAGAAGCAGACTCCCTGCTGAGCAGGGAGCCTGATGTGGGACTCAATCCCAGGACTCAAGGATCATGACCTGAGCCGAAGGCAGTCGCTTAACCAACTGAGCCACCCCAGCGCCCGACTTAGACGATCTTGATCTGTCCTTTGTGTCTCTGCTTTTCTTTCCCATCTCTGTGCTGTACTCTGGGAGGGCTGTGGAAGCTACTCTTGTAGCTAGCTTTCTGGCTCAGTCCTCAAGGTCTCTTCCACTCTCCAGCCTGTCGAGCTCTTAAATTGGACGGGTTTTGTGTTCAAAATGTGTGCTTTGTTCTCTTCCTTACTGCTTATTCGTGTGTTTTGGTTGCACCATACTCCCTTATTTTTTTGAGGATATTAATTATATGTGCTTTAAAGTCCTATTCTGATTGCTGCTAATTTAAGACATTTTTTGAGGTATAAATGCAGTCAGCAAAGTGTACATCTTGATACAAATTTTACCCAGGTGTGCCACATATAACATATCAAGATAGACCATTTCCAGCACTCCAGGAGGCTTGCCTAATGGCTCTTCACTGGTTTTTTTTTTTGTAGTTTTAACACTTTATTATGAAAAATCTCAAATATACAGCATTTCTTTTTTTTATTTTAAGTAAGCTATATGTTCAATGTGGGGCTCGAACTTGTGACCCAGAGATCAAGAGTCACATGCTATACCACCTGAGCCAGCCAGCTGTCCCAAATATACAGCATTCTTGAAGGAGTTTTACAGTGAACACTTGTATACCCAGCTCCTGTATTTTACATTAGCACTCTACTTGCCTTATCACATGTGTCCATCTATCCGTCCTTCTCTCCATCCATCTCCTTTTTCTTTGATGCATTTTAAAGGAATTGCAAAAAAAAAAAAAAGTAATTGCAGACATCAGTGCAGTTTCTCTGAAACACTACAACATGAATATCATTAATTAAGAGTTCAGTCTTTTTTTTCTTTTAAGGTAGAATTTACATACTGTAGTGAAATGAACAAATACTTATTGTACATTTGCTGCGTTTTGACAAATGTATACGTATAGTTGTGTAATCCAAACCTCTGTTAAGGTATACTACATTGTCCTCACTCCAGGACCCCCCTCCCCCGTGGAATTCCATAGTATGTACTCTTTTATGTAACACTTTCACTCAGCACTCTGGTTTTGAGATTCATCTATGTTTTCTGTATTAGTGGTTCATGGTATTGTAACTGTTTTAAAAGCACATGATACATACGGTTAAATTTCCCTCCAGAAAGATGTGATCAAATTTTAATATCACAGGAACATCTGAGAGCACGTTTTACACTTTCAACAATCTGATTGTGAGAGAATGGTATTTTATTGGTAATTTAATTTGAGTTTATTTCATTTATTGTTTATTATTATTATTATTTTTTTTTCCAAGTGTGTATTAGATATTTGAACTTCCTCTTCAGCAGTGTTGGTATTTCTCTGTTAAAGTCTGTTTCCCATTTCTCGATTTGGGCTTTAGAGTGTAAAAATTTTTATTTGTAAGAGCTTTTTCAAGTACGTTTGGGAGTTCAGTTTTGATCTCATGCTTATTGCACATCTTTTTCTGTAGCCTTTTCCTTTTTACTGGGTGTGTTTTTTAAAAAATGACAGACATTTTACATTTTTATGAAATCAAGTTTACTGCTCATGTTTTTTCTATTTGCTTTATATAACGTCAGCTTTTACTACAGAAATAGTATGTGGTACAGGTATTGTAGAACATTAATAAGTGTTGAAATGCAGTTTTCACTACCTGGAGATCGTTGAGCGTGTATCTTTCCAGATTTTTTTCTGTTCATATATGTGCATTTTTTTCACTGAAATTAGATCATATGGTAGTAATGCTGTTTTTTTTTAAATTGTGGTAAAGTATACTATAACATAAAATGTACCCTTTTAATCATTGCTAAGTGGACGGTTCAGTGGCATTAAGCGCAATCACATTCTTGTGCAACCATCACCACCATCTATCTCTAGAGCCTTTTCATCTTCCGAAACTGAAACTTCCTACCCATTAAATACCAACTCCTCATTCCTTCCTCCTCTCCAGTTCCTGGCAACCACCATTCTACTTTTGACTACTCTAGGTAACTGGGAATCACATGGTATCTGTACTTTTGTGACTTATTTCACTTGATATGTCTTTGAGATTTATCCATGTTGTAGCATGTATCAGAATTTCATGTTTTTTTTTAAGGCTGAGTAACACTCCACTGTATGCGTATACCACACTTTGTTAATCCATTCATGCACTGATGGACACTTGGGTTGTGTCTACCTTTTGATTATTGTGAATACTGCTATGAACATGGGCATACAGATTTCTTCAAGTTCCTGCTTTCAGTTATTTTGAGTAAATATACACCCAGAAGTGGAGCTGATTGATTATATGGTAATTCTATTTTTAATTTTTTTTTTTTAAGATTTTATTTATTTATTTGAGAGAGAGAATGAGATAGAGTGAGCATGAGACGGGGGAGGGTCAGAGGGAGAAGCAGACTCCCCGCCGAGCAGGGAGCCCGATGCGGGACTCGATCCCGGGACTCCAGGATCATGACCTGAGCCGAAGGCAGTCGCTCAACCAACTGAGCCACCCAGGCGCCCTATTTTTAACTTTTTGAGAAGCCACTGTAATTACATATTGTTTTGCAATGGACTTTTTTTCAGCCAATAATCTGTACATTTTCATTTTAGTAATGTTTTATCTAATACCCGTAGCATAGCACACTGATATCCCCTATGATCTCAGAAATGTTCCCTGCATTGTATTTGCTTGTTACGATCCTTATATTTCTTTTAACCTAGCACATCCCTTCCCTTACCCACCACTTTTTTGTTACACTGACTTTTTATAGAGACCTGACCAATTTGTCCTAACTTCTGAATTTGTCTTATTGTTTCCTTGTGGTGTCATTTAGCTATCCTTCTTTCCTCTATATTTCTTGTAAACTAGAAGTTTTATCTAAAATGGATGAAAGTTACATATTTTGGGTTAGAATACTTCATTAGTGATCCATGAATCAAGTGAGAAGACACAAAATATCTGATTGACCCACCATTATAGATGGTCAGATTGACTACTGGGTTAGGGTGATGAGAATCTGAGCCCTCCCTCTTGAATCAGGTTCCCCTCATAAGGACAGAAATTGATCTGTGTGGCACTCAGCACTGTATGAATTTTCACTTCACCAGAGGCTAGTCACCTAGATTCCGCCGCTCTTTTAGCACCAATCGATAATCCTTATTTAAAATAACAGTTCTGATCAGGGTTAATGGATGATGTTTCCTAATTCAGTTACTTTTCTACCTGCAGTAGTTAATGTTCTCTGCAAAGTGAAAATTTCCTTCATCAGTTGGGGCCAGGGCTATTTGGTTACTATAAAATATAGTTCCTATTAAACAGGCAGGGTAAATTTTCCCCTTTAATTAACAGTTTTAATAGTTGAGGAGTTGCTGCCTCCAATGGGAATGAATATGTTGTTATTTTTTTTCCATTTTTATGAAGTGTAATTGTGGACATAGGGATTTTCATTGGTTGGATGTGCTTGGATCTATTATAGTCTCTCTCTCTTTTTTTAAGACTGAAATGGTAAAACCTTTGGCCACTGGGGGCTCCTTCAGATTGCCTTCTGTATCCTTCTGACATGATTCTATTCATTTTGAAAGCACCTCCGGTTGTCCCAGGCTCAGCTTGTACCTTCCTTGTCCCGGACCAGACATGGGCCTTTTCTCCAAGGTGCCCTGGTGCTGTTAGTGGGGAAATGGAGTTGGAAGCTCCAGTTTAGGTGCTAGGAGTGCTCAGTATTCGTTTTGGAGCATTTTAGGGGATAGATCCAGAAAGTATAGCACTACAAAATCAAACCCCAAGTTACACAACTCATGTATACTTTCAAATTAGTTTTTTTTCTTTTTTAAAGATTTTATTTATTTATTTGAGACAGAGAGAATGAGAGACAGAGAGCATGAGAGGGAGGAGGGTCAGAGGGAGAAGCAGACTCCCTGCCGAGCAGGGAGCCGGATGCGGGACTCGATCCCGGGACTCCAGGATCACGACCTGAGCCGAAGGCAGTCGCCCAACCGACTGAGCCACCCAGGCACCCATTTTTTTTTCTTTTTTAAAATATTTTTCATTTACTTATTTATTTGAGAGAGAGAGCGAGGGAGCATGAGCGGGGGGAGGGGTAGAAGGAGAGGGAGAAGCAGGCTCCCCGCTGAGCAGGGAGCCTAACGTGGGGCCCAATCCCAGGACCCTGAGATCATGACCTGAGCTGAAGGCAGATGCTTAACCGACTGAGCCACCCAGGTGCCCCTCAATTTAGGTATAATAATTCAGTGTTTTATCTCCATTTGCTTGATTTTATAATTGTATTGCTTTTCTTTTACACTGACAATTTTGATTTTTCTTCCTTTGTTTTAAGCGTAAGTCCTTATTCATCCAGATAGAATTAAGTATTCATATGTCAAAGTATTTTTGTGTGTTTATTTAATTTCAGCATTTAGTTTTTTAAATCTGGCATTTATTTTGGGTATTTAGGTATTTTGGTGTGAGGGGAGGATCTTAGTGCTTCAGAATAGCGAGTTACTGTTCTAGCACCTTTTATGTACATAATTATTTTTATTCCCTCTGGTTTATACTTTCACCTGTATCATATTTTTGGGTTCTCTGTTTTTGGTTATTTATTCTCGCTGGTACTATTACTGCACTGATTTCATTTTTATGGCTTTATGTTTTCATAGTGTCTGGTAATGTTAATCCTTTTTCTCGTTAGGTCCCATTAAAAAAAAAACCCCCTTAACCCATCCTTGTCTATTTTTCCATGTCGTATTAGGATGGTTATGATCTACCCCCAAGCTTTGGGGGGATTTTGATTATATTAGAGTTTAATCCACTGTAATTTGAGAAGAGTTGATAGTTTTATGGAATTCTTCTGTCCATGAACATATTTATGGTTCATTTATCTTACACATTTTCACGTCTTTCTAGGATAATTCTGTTGGAGCCAGAATCTTTTTCTAAATTAAATCTTTTAACTATTTCAATTAGATAAAATATGTTGATGTGGCTGAATTTTCCTAAATATTCTATAGTTGTTCAGTTGATTTTTTTTTCATTTGTTTGTGAAATAGATAAATCTTAAGTGCATAGTGTCTTGGGTTTTTTGAGATAAATGTTTACATTATTAGCCGACTGATGGTTTGGGGTTTTCCTTTCCCAAAGTAATGCTTTTTAATGTGTTTCCATGTTGGATTGCTTTGGGGTTTCAGAACATTGTCAATAATAATGATTTTTAGCATGCATCTTTGTTTTATCCTGATTTTAATGGTTGTATGTCCAGTTCCTCACTCTTAGGTGTGATCTTGGCTGTTGCTTTTTTAAGACCATGTGCTTTTATATACTTCATTAAGGAAATAGCTTTCTAGTCCCTGTTTTCTATGAGTGTTTTTAAAAATTGCAAATGTCAGATTTTATCAAAAGCCTTCCCCCGACCCTTGCTTTTTGTTTCATCTAATGAGATAATCACATGCTTTTTCTTGGAATTACTGATGTGACATGGCCTAATTGGATTTTTGATATTTTAAAAACTTTGCATTCCTAAAATAAATCCTGCTTGCTTGTTATAGATAATTTTTTTAAAAAGTTAAAAATATAAAGTTGAGCTTTGAACAAAATGGGCATTAGGGGTGCTGACCCCCTGCCTGTCTAAAAGCCCATGTATAACTTGTGACTCCCCCAAAGCTAACTATTAATAGTCTACTTTTGACTGGGAGTCTTATCGATCACATAAATAGTTGATTAACACATATTTCAGTATTTTTTTCTTTTTGTAGGCTCAACTTCCAGTGTGGTGCCCAACATGGGGCTTGAACTCTCTGAGCTACCCAGGCACCCCTGATTAACGCATATTTCAGAGAAAAGAAAATGTAATTAAGAAATCATAAGGAGGAGAAGATACTTTTACAATACTGTAGTATATCCATTGAAAAAAATTTGTGTATAAGTGAATTTCCAGTTTATGTTGTTTGGGGCATCTGGGTGGCTCAGTCAGTTAAACATCTGACTCTTGGTTTTGGCTCAGATTATGATCTCAGGATTGTGCGATCGAGCCCCACAGCAGGCTCTGCATTCAGTGGGGAGTCTGCTTAAGAGTCTCCCCTCCCCCCTGCTTGTGCACATGTACTCTCTCTCTCTCATAAATAAATAAATCTTTAAAAAATAAACCCATGTTGTTCAAGTGTCAACTACTATGAATTCAGTTTGTAGTAATTTGAAGTTCAGTTTTCTGTATTCATGAGTGAAAGCAAAGTCATCTACAGTTTTATACCCTAACAGAAACCCTTATTAACATTTTATATTAATTTGTATATAATATATATAGTAATAACTCCTTACATTTTTTTTCCTGTGCATGCATGGGAAATTTTAAATTTAAATATTAAATGTAAGTTTTAAACAAATACTTCTATATAGTTTTATATCCTGACTCCTAAATTTAATAATAAATTACAACTATCTTCCCATGTCCTTAAAATTTCTTCAAAATGTAATTTATAGGACAGTACTAATGCTGCCATGTATGGTCTTCTTATACAAGCGTTTATGCATATCTGTGAACATATCCTTAGATTCTACTTCTAAAAATAAATCCTATTTTTAAGTATTGATTTAAAAAAAGAAATTCTGTTTGGGCAGACTTTTGAGCAGTATATAATGAAAAAGAATTCTATTTTATTAAACATTTTTATTGATAAACTTGGCTCAGGTAAGTTACATTTTCATTTTCTTGGAACTTTATTCCTTAGTGGGACCTTCAACTTTACCATATCCCTCTTTCTCGTTTTATGGAGGAGGAAATTGAAGCCCTAAGGGATTTAAGGCTTTAAGGATTTAAGGATCCAAGATCACACAGCAGGTATCGACAAGGCTTGAACAAGTACCTGAACCTGGCACTTGCCCCTTATCCCCGGTACCTTTTATATTCATAGGAAGCGGACCTCTGGTCATTGCACTGAGCTGCCTGGGCGTCAAACTTCCCGCACCACTGTCCAGTTCAGGTTTGCAAAGTATACTCTTGTCCAGTGGTTTTCTTGTACAGAAGCAGTAAAGAAATTGAACACCTGGAATTTCTGAGCTTGGATATCATTAGCGGAGTTGCTTGATTATTTTATTTTATTTTTTTAAAGATTTTATTTATTTGACCGAGAGAGACACAGCAAGAGAGGAAACAAAAGCAGGGGGAGCGGGAGAGGGAGAAGCAGGCTTCCCGCCGAGCAGGGAGCCCGACGTGGGGCTCAATCCCAGGACCCTGGGATCATGACCTGAGCCGAAGGCAGACACCTAACGACTGAGCCACCCAGGCGCCCCAGAGTTGCTTGATTATTATAAAATGGTTCTGTTTTCATTTTAAAGCCTGTACAGATGTGTGTTTTTTCTTCTTAGTTTGTAACGCATGCATTCAGAGTTGGATGCAGTAAAAACCTACATTATTTACATAGTCATTCACTGCATTTGAGCAGCTTCCTTTGCTGCCCCAATATTTTTAGATAAAAGCAGGAAGTCTTGTTCCTTTTTCCTCCCTCAGCCTTTATGCTGTCTTTTTGTTATTCTAGTGTTAAGAAACAGGGTCTTGAAAAGCCAAAGATTCCAAATGAGCTGAGCTGTAGTATAAAGCCTTGCCTTGGGGTGAAGGCAGGCATGGGGTCAGCCTGGCACTGGGTCCAGCAGTATTTACAAAAGGCTCAGACACTGTGTGGTGAAAATTGATAATTGACAATATGAGCAAACTTATTTTAATACTGACAAAAATCAGTACTTCCATTAGACATCAATCTCTACGGTGAGATGAGTTTTCAGAGAGTACGAGTTGGGAAGTGTGTTAGTGGTCTTCTTTCTAGTCTCACTTCTTCCCCATGGCAGGCATTCCCTCAGTTCTCCATCTACATAGAAAACTCTAGTTTGCATGATATAGAGGTTGCTAATTTTTTATTGGATAACAAAGAACTGGGTCACTATAATCGCACATTCAGCACACCTCTATCTGGTGCTTACCTGTGGGCCAGGAACTGCACTAGGCATTTGCAGGTAACATGGAGATGAGTGAAGATGTAGCCTTCCTTTTCAGATGATACACTCCTTAGAGCATAGGCTTGCCTCTAATTGTCTGTCTTTCTGTCTCCTGATTCTGCAGTGCTTGTTCAGAAATATGAACATACCATTTCTGTGATAATAGTCAAAGAGGGCAGGGGAATTGGAATCAGAAGAATTGGATTTGAATTCTGGCTTTGGTACTTGGAGCTGCGGCAAATCATGTCACTCCTGTGTGAGTCACAGTTCCTTGTACGTAAAGCGAACACAGAAGAGAAGGTATGGGAGATGTCTTCTAATCTGTTATACACCATTGAAGTGGTAGATGTTTTCTTGTGTCTCTTTGCTTATTGATCAAAATAATGTTTTCTCACCAGTGGGTCAGAAGAGAAGGAAGCTCTGTTAAAATCCTTTCAGTGCTGCCGAATATACTGATAATGGAAAAATAAACAGGGGTGCACTGATTTTCTGGCCCGTAAACCAAAAAACAGTTTTCAGTGCCAAAAGCTGTGTTTGTCTTGAGAGGCCAAGAATATTTCTGCAATGTAGGACTGCTTCAGATCCCACGGTGAATCTCTTGGGTAATCACAGGGTTTTGGTTTAGGTTCAGTTGTTTATGGGGTTAGCTTTGCTACAGTGTAGTTTGCTCACTGTGCTCAGTTTCTGCCGTAGTAAAATAAGGTAGGCTGGCTGGAGGGGCTCTCTCCGGTCAGGGCTAATATGAATTGAACTTGTTCTTTCAGTATGAAGGCACTGGCCAGTTGGAGCAGTATGCCTATGCCATAGCCAGGTTCTAGAAAGCCCTCTGACCATGACACTTACAATGGGCCCTGGCTCTTCCCCACCAGATTGCTTTGGAGTCAGCTGAATGGTGGCATGAGAGTTTGCCCCCGCCCCCCCCCCCCTTCTTAGCCTTCTTTACTACTGCAGATCCAACTTGCTAAAGTGGTCTACCTTCCTGTTATTTTTCCCTTATGAGGAAATTTTTTGGAATGTCTACCCCACCTAAGCTGTTCTTCTGTACAACAAGTCTTGAGACTGCATTTCTCTGGGTCCCAGATAACCAGAACCCACATGCAGAGGGCCAGGGGATCTGCCCTACAAACAGAGGTTCAGAGAAGGGGCAGAGTGATCAAATGCTAGTCTGACTGTGTCCTGTCCTGCTTAAAACCCTCTGTGGCTCCCCAGTATCAAATTCAGACTCTTTTTTAACCTACAGAGCCCAGCCCACATGTGGCTCTTACCCCCCCTCCAGCTTCATCCCGTGCCTTATGTGTTGAGCACCTCCAGTACTCCCTTTCAGGGACGAATGGCCTCTGGACTTGTGACTGTGCAGTTTGCTCACAAGTACTCTGCTGAGAAAATCTCCCTAACTTAATCAGTAGAAGTAGCAAAAGAACGTTGATGAAGGTAGAGCTCTAAGAAGGAGGTAACTGTTGGAGGAAGTATTTTATGTCTGGAAGAAATGCCCTCGGAGTTTTGTGTTTGTGGTAGTCCATTAAGAGAGAGAAAGAGAAGATTAAGATAGGATGAAGGGTTCAAACAGTCAATGTCATGTCTGCCCAGAGGATAGAGAGGTCCCTGTGGGCTATTCTGGAACAGTGTTTGCCCTCCTGGCTGCTTCTCTGTGGCCCCGAGGACCGGGGCGCTGAAGAGGGCAGCAGAGAATGGGTAGTGTCTGGGCTAGAGGAGCACGCTGGTGGCTGACACAGCCTGTTTTTGCTAAGTACCTGGGGGTCTGAGGCTGCAGAAGTGGCCTCCCCATGGTGGGCACCTGAAGAAATTACCCTTTTATTACAAATAAAAGAGCTTCTGGATCTGATGGTGTGCTGCTGAGTGTCAGGTTAGGTGGGACAAACGTGCTTTTCTGTGATCAATTTGATGCTTATTTTGGTCTACCTTGTTACACCTTAACTAACACATGGGTCACTAACCTGGAAATCAACTAAGATTGATGTAACATAACAATAAAGCTTTCATGTATTGAATGTTTACTACATACCCGGTACTGTTCTAAGTACATGTATTAACTAATGTAATCCTTATGAAAATCCTTGGGCATGGTGTTACCTTAAAGGTTCGCCCTTCAGAGTAAGAGAGTCGAGGCAAGTGGGAGATTGCACGGTATGCCCAAGGTTTCACAGCTAGTGATCGGAGGGAGCACTTGGGTTCAAACCCAGTGGCTTGGTTCCTGAGTCCATACTAGACTTTGCAATTTCTGTATTTTTCATTTTATTTTTTGAGGTTCTTGATATCACGATTTTTTGTTGCTTATTTTTCTGTTTTTTTCAGACAGTTTTCCTGATTATATGGGTCAGGATTCTTTTTTGACTGTGGGTGACATCAACCCGGTCTAAACCAGCTGAGGCCAGAAGTGAAACTCGTGGGCCACTATAACCCGGCTTACAAAACCACACCACGGGAAGGACAGGGGGTATACTAGCTCTGGGGTGAACAAAGTGAGGACTCTCTCCCGCTCTCACATAGTGCCCTCTTCATTTTCGTGGGCTGTTTTTTTCTGCTCAGCAGGAAAAGTGCCCACCAACAGCTGTTGGCCTCACGTGTAACAACTTCATCAGTGGAGAGGGACTGAGCCCCTGCCTTTAATTCCAGTATAGGAGTCCCTGGAAGGACCGAAGAGGGCCTGGCTAAGCGCACCTGCAGCCAGTGGGTGGCTTGCCTGGTGGTGCAGCGTTCCCAACCCTGAGTGGTGCTCGGGGAGGAGCCGCTCTGAGGAAGGGACTGCAGCTCAGAGCCAGAGCTGCCCCCGCCCTGGGGTCCAGTCCAAACCCCCCAATGCTTTTCGGCTTAAGAATGAATACCACTTGTATGTGTAAGGAGAGTTACTGTTCCTAATTTTCATTCTGAGGCAGTTTGTGTTCTGAGTTATCAGAGAAACTTTCCATTCTGTTTGCTAAGAGAAGAATGGATAACAACTTGTGGGAAAATTTCAACAGCTTTTGAAATAGGGCTTCCAGTTGACCTTCTGCCTTACTCTTCCAGTCTGCCTGCGAGATGTTCAAGGACTCCCTATTGCTCATTACTTCTCTTTTTGTCCAGTGCATTCGTAGTTAGGACATGTTCTCGATTCTGTTTTTGCCTTCCACTGGTAAGATCATTGCATCCAGTGTTTTTGTGTTTCTGTTTCATTGGCTGACTATAACCTGGGTAAGGCATCCAACCTTGTGGGCCTTGATTTTTTCACCTGTTGGGATAGGCTGACTATTGTAACAAACCCCAAAATATGCAAAAGTCTTAACCTTGGTAGAAGTTTCTTAGTCATGTAAAATTTAAAATAGGTGTTCCTGATCACAGTGGAAAGCCCTCCTCAAAGTGGCAATTCAGGGACCAAGGCTCCTTCCATCTGTGACTCTGCCATCTTCAACACATGGCTCCCAGGGTCACTCTGCATGTTTGCATGGGCAAGCTCACAGAAGGGGAAAGAGATGAAGGGTGGTGGAGGGTTCTTAGTTGCCAGACCTGGAAGGTGGTCCGTGTTCGTTTTTCACATTCCATTGGCCACTTGGCCACACCTAACTTTACTGAATGCTGGGAAACACGATCTATCTGTGTGCCTTAGGAGAAGAGGAACTGGGATTGAGCAGTTTGTCAATCTTTGCCATACCTCTTTGGTAATATCTGTAATTCTTTCCCTTTTCCTCTTTCCCATGCAAAGCAGTTGTAAAGTTTCTGTGGGATTGAGCCCACCCCCAGTTCCAGGGTGGTCTGTAACATCCTCCTTGCCCCAGTTATCGGGTCAGTATTAGATACATAACCCAGGCCTAAGTCATGGGATTTGTCTGGTCCCAGTTACTAGTTCAGGGGTAGGCATGTGACCTAAATGGTCTCAATCAGACTGTGAAGTGGGTGGGGGCATCTCTTCCCCTCCCCCCCCCATGAGGACAAAACCAACTCCTGGGTGAGAATAAGTTCCGAGAGTTGCAGTCACAGAGCTGGGGTCCTACTGAACCTTGCCTGAAGCTTACAAGGTCTCACTCTCGACTTTGCGTTTACGTGAATGATAAATCTATTGGATAATTATTTGAGGTTAATTTTCTTTACTTAAAACCAAAAGCTTCCTGACTGATACAGCTTGTGAAATGAAAGGGGAGCAGGGAGAGAAAAAGTTTCAGTCTAGATCTCTAAGTTCTGCTTCCCCCTTTTTTTTTTTTTTTTTTTAAGATTTTATTTATTTGACAGAGACACAGCGAGAGAGGGAACACACACAGGGGGAGTGGGAGAGGGAAAAGCAGGATTCTCGCTGAGCAGGGAGCCCAACGCGGGCCTCTATCCCAGGACCCTGGGATCATGACCTGAGCTGAAGGCGGATGCTTAACGACTGAGCCACCCAGGTGCCCCAGTTCTGCTTCCTTTTGTTGCTGGCGTGTCTCTGATGTTTCTTTGAATACCTGAGCACCCAAGCAGGGTCTGAATTGATGTTAGCCTCGTTTGACTTCCCAATTTCTTGGAGTTACAGCTGGGACAACTATGTTCTTTAACATTCTAATTTTTTCTACGTTTAGACAATGATGTCTCTCTGGATTGAATGGTGTATAATTTCATTGACATATAAATTACGACCTTTTATTTGTCTTCCACCAGATTGAACAGAACATAGTTGATGTGCTTTCTTTTCCCAATGTTTCGTTTTAGCAACTTCTTGGAAATCAGCTTTTTCATCAGGAAAGTGTATGGAATAGATAGATCATACATATTGTAAAATGCATTTGGTTTATTGCTGAGTATTATTTCTGTATCATATAGGAATTCTTTATTTCTTGAATTAGAATGTTCTAAGCCCTTTTGGAATTTGAACAGTTTGTCAAATTTGTTGATTTTATAGCACCTCCATCTTGAAAAAAAATGCCATATGGTCTTCCTGAAAGAACATTTTGAGAGAATTACGTGGTATTCAATAAGGCATTTGGAAATAACCTATTAAGTATTTAGGAATTGTTGTACAAGAAGCTAATTTGCACAACCAGAAGCCATTAGCCCAGCACACGGACACCTCCTAAAGCTAGCGTAGCAAATGTAAACTATGGAAGCCCAACCTGACTCATCCCTTTCAGGATATGGAGAACAGCAGAGGGGTGACAAAACCACATCATTAGAACTGCCCTACCCTGCTTTGTTTCAAAAGGATTTGAGGTAACGTAGAGAATACTTACAGTAAGATAGAAAAGGACAGAGAAGGGAATTGGGGCCAGTGGAACACAGCGGGTGGGCTAATCCGTCAAGTCAGTAGTCTGTGCCATAGGGACTTGCCTGGTTGCCGGGGTGGGGGGTGGGGGTCCCCCACATTCGGCTCTGAGCTTCCACAGCCTCAACACATAGGAAGACAGTCCCAGAATTCCTGAGATTAGCATAAGCTCATGCCTCAGGAGAAGTATAGTTTCTGAGCTGAGGCCTGAAGAAATTACTCTTCTGGGCCCATTTTAAGGGATGAGGATCTCAACAGTGTTCCCATAATAAAGCTGGTAGTGAATGTCCCTCATGCAAGCCGGGGGCAGAGTGCTATACATGGGCTTCAGGTGAGGCCAAAGCAAGCAGGCCCGGCACCCTGCCGATTTGATTCAGGAATTAAAATTTAGTCTGTCTGGGGGGATGTGGTATTACCAGTTTTTAATTTTGGCCAATTTTATTTACAAGTGGAGGTCAGTCTTTTCCCAAATGTTAATCAGCCATTTGTAATTTATCTTTTGTATACTGTCTGTTACTTTGGCTTTTTCGTATTCGAGAATTGGAGGGTTTTCAATTTGGGATTTTTAAAAAGTGAAGGAATATTAATGCATTTGTCATTTGTAACAAGTAACTTTTTTTTCCTAGTTTGCCTTCTGAAGTTGCTGATTTTATGTCCTTAGGCTCGCTCGCTGAGCTAGGAGCGAGCACGTGTGCTGAGTGGGAGGGGGCTGAGCTAGGCGCGGGACGCGCGGAGTCGCCCCTCCGAGGAGGGGAGGCTGCTCGGGGCTCTAGCGAAGGCCCCCGGGCAGCACCGGCAGCCAGCGGCGTGGGGACACCCGCGTCCGTACGCCGCTCTGCCGGGGGCTGTGAGCTCTTTCGTCAGTAGCGTGTGGGCCTGAGCTGTTGGGGGCTGACCTGAAGTGGGGTTCTGCCCCGCTCCCAGGTGCGCCAGCTGCTGCCGCGGCCGGTGGGCTCGGGGGGACGGCAGCGGCGCACCGGGCGAGGCCTGGGGGCCAGGAGAGCAGCGGGAGCAGGCCTGGCTGGCGGCCCGGGGCGCGGGGCGCGGGGCGACGGCTGCCGAGGCGAGCCCCCTGCCGTGTGCAGCTCAGCACGTGGGCCTCGGGCGGCAGTGGCCGCGCGGAGACCGAGGGCCGCAGGAGCGGGGCCCCTGAAGGCTGGCAGGACGACGTCCGCTGCTAGGAGCCGGCACAGGGCTCCTGGGAGGGGGCACGGGGGCCTGGTGCGCTCGGGACGTTGCATCTTGACCCGGCTGCCCCTCGCACGAGTGTGAACACTCGGCCGTAATGCGCCGACATACTTTCCGTGTGTTCGATAACATGTGACGAAGTGAATGAGAGCGGGGGAGAGAGTGCTCGCTTTGGTGCCAGACGGCCTCTTTTCAAATCCCAGCTCTTGATAGCCAGTTCATAACCGTGGGGCCTTGGGGAAATTACTCAGCCTCTCTGTGCCTCGGATTCAAGTCCGTAAAGTGACAGTAATAATGACGCCTGTATCTTAGCGGTGCTGGGAGGAGTAGACGAATTGATGTGTGTCAAGCACTCTGAATTGTGTACAGCGCGTAGTAAACCCTCCCTAATGTTGCCTATCATTCGTTGTTTTTCTTAATAGTGGTTCTTACTATGAATGCGAAGAGATATGAGGAAGGCTTGGTGCCTCGGGCAGTTGTGGTCCCCTGAGAGCCGGTGGGCGCCCTGCCAGGTGAAGTCCTGAGTGTTAGCTGTGCCCTGGGGCCTGGAGTGGAGGGGGGTGGGCTGCAGGTTGCAGCCACAGTTAGAGTGAAGGAACGGATGGGTGCCTGGGTGGCTCAGTCGGTTAAGCGACTGCCTTCGGCTCAGGTCATGATCCTGGAGTCCCGGGATCGAGTCCCGCATCGGGCTCCCTGCTTGGCGGGGAGTCTGCTTCGTCCTCTGACCCTATCCCCTCTCATGTGTTCTCTCTCTCTCTCTCTCTCTCTCATTCTCTTAAAAAAAAAAAAAAAAAAAAAAAAATGAAGGAACGGTGAGGTGGTGGTGTTGCCATGTGAGCCGTGATACTCCCCAGGCTAATGGTAGGATTTGCAGTGGACGAGACCGAGCTTGAGGTCAAGGCCCCAGGGCATTGCTGTATGATATGTGTCTCAGGCCCTGAGGGAGAGGGGCTGGCTGGGAGTGCCCGTGGGGCATCAGCAGCAGCCTTCCTCGGGTGGAGGGGCCTGGATGAAGCCAGCTGTGGCCTTTGGGAGGCTTACTTGGCTTTCCCAGGAATCTTGATGCCTGCGCAGTTAGTGGCCCAGAAAGGTGTCAGAAGCCAGGTGACATTTGGTGTGTTTGACAGTGAAATACAGGTTAATTATATCTCCTTTAATATATTTTCAGAATTCCACTCTCATTCTGCCAGTAGCTGTAATGCTCTGCCTAGCTCCCTGCCCCCTCCCTTCTCCTTGAACCTTGGTTATGTTTGTCCCCCCAGACCCCTCCTCCTCCTCACTGGGTAACCATCCCAACCCCCACCCCAATTCAGTTGGAGGAAATTAAAGTCCCTCTAGTTCCACACTCTGGGACTCACTCCCATTTCTCATACCCGGACCTTGTTGCCTTGACCCTATTCCTGTCTTAAATTCCACTGCCAGGTATGGGTCTTGTTCCTCTGTCCAAGCCCGGCTACCTGCCAGGGCCCCGGTTTCCCCACAGTGGAGGCCTCCTTTGCATTCACTATTTCCTTTTCTGATCCCAGGTTTCAAGGATGAGATCCTCCCACCTGACATGGACTTCCTCTCCACACTGACATGTCCGCCTGAATCTTTTGCTACCACCCTCCTCCTCCCCCACCCCATCCTGCCCTTGCTTGCTGAGCCATCCGCCTTTTGCTGAATCTCCCTAAAGCAGTGTCTGCCAGCATTGTTGGCTGGGGATACTGTGCTCTTCCTGACGAGGGGAGCCTCCCTCCCCTGGGGTGTGAGTAGCCAGGCACCTACTCCACCTTAGTAAGCCCATGAGACTGCCCAGCCGCCTCCTCCCAGGCCAGCCTGTCCTTTGTCTTCAGGGCTCCTGTTTTGACAATGGGCACATGGGAGGGACAGGTTTTGAGTCCTGTAAAAAGAAAAAGGAAGGAAGTGTCCTTCACACAATTTCTGCCCCCTTTTCCTCGTTCTTCCTGGGGTGTCTGTGTGTTCGTGTATGATGTTTTGTTGTTTAGGGGCGGGGGAGAAGGGTGGGCGGGTTGAAGAGCAGTTTTTACTTTGTGCTTCGGCGGAGAAGTCTAAAAAGCCAGCCTGGAGAGCATTCTAGCTCTCTCCTCTCTACCTTTTAATATCATACAAGTGACATAAAAACTCAGCCTCTTTTGTCAGTGACTATTAGAAAGCCATTTGGGGCTGTAGGTGATCTAGAATATTTTATAATCATACCAACAAAATATGTCCCTCTATGTTTGTTTCCTATGACCTGGAATTGTATGAGAGATCCTATGATCTCTCATTGTAATGGAATTTATTGTCTCAAGACTTTACCCCTTGTAAAATTTAGGAATTTGGGGTAGTAAATCATGAAATTCATGTAAAGGGGTATATGTGGGGAGTTCAGGCTGGAGAAAGGACTCTTAGTCTTTGTTTTTTCATGGCCAGTTTTCATCAAAAGTTTAGATTTTCTCTGGACTGTGATAGGTTATTCTGTCTGTTATGACAAAAACTAGCCAAACAAGAAACAAATGTCATATGCTGTTAGTAGGAATGTAAATTGGTAAGATTACTTTGGAAAACTGTCTGGCAATATTTACTAAAGTCCAACACAGGCATGTTCTCTCACCCACCAATTCTACTCCTAGGTATACACCCAACAGAGAGGTGTACATATGTTCATAGCAGTAGTGTTCATAATAGCTAAAAATAAGAAGTAACTCAAGTCCATCAAAAGAGTAAGTTGTGGAAGAAGCATATCACGAAATACCCTGTGACAGCAGAAATGGAAGAACTGTGGCTACCCACGGAAGCATGGGTGAATTTCACAAAGTATTGAATGAAAGAAGCCAGGCAGAAAACTATATTGTTTGATTTATACAAAGTTCAAAATCAGGCAGAGATGTGGTTTTGGGAGTCAAAATGGTGCTGACCTTAGGGGAAGAGGGCGGGATAGTGACTTGGAGAAGGCAAAAGGGCTTCTATGTTTGGTGTGTTCTATTTCTTGACCTGGATGGTAGTTATGTGGGTGGGTTCATTCTGTGACAATTCACCAAGCTACATACTTATGATTTATATTCTGTGTGTTAACCTTCAGTAAGAATTTGTATTAAAAACTTCAGTATGTGTTCTATTTGAGCCAGTTTTTATGAATGTGTCTGTCCCTCTGGTCCGTGGACTTGGTATGTACTTTTGCCTCAGTCTAAAGTACTTTTTTACTCCCTTTTCACTCCATTCCTGTTCCTCCTTTGGGTCTCCCTTCCCCACACGTGCAGCGTCCAGGTCCCCACTTGTGTGCTCTCTCGGCACCCTGTTGTGGAGCACAGCTCGGACTTCCCATGTCGGTGCGTATTTGATTGCCTCTCCCCCCGTTCTGCAAGCTCGAGGAGAGTGGAGAAGCTGGGCCTGTCTCTGCCAGCCGGGTGTCTCCAGGGACTGGCCCCAGGGCCCACACCCACTGGTAGTTGTCAAATGAATGAACCGAATGGACTGACTGCGGAGGGAGCGGCCTTTTTCTCGACCCCTTTCCAAGTTAGCTTGGGGAAGCGCGAGGCTGAAGGAGCCCTGAGGTTGAAGCCCCTCTGAAGGCGCGTGAAACGTCTTTGAGACTCTAGTGACTTTCATAGCCTTAACGTGTGACCTGTAGGAAGACTTCGAAGCTGAAAGAGCTATGTTGGCTGATCAATCGGCGTCCCTTAACCTAGTTCTGTATTCTCTGCCCACTAGTCATGTTCTTGAGAACAAACAGTTTATATATGATGACTTCATTTGTTCTGGCTTTTCTCATGACAATCCTAAGGTCAAGCCTATTTTAAGCCTGAGAAATATGTCCTGGAAGTTAGTTCCAGAGTCCCTATTTCCTTTTTCTTTCCTTAGCATGGAAATCTTGGCTGTCTTCCCCATCCCCGCCCCCCTGAACTGTTCTCAGAAACAACTTTGAAAGTAACGTAAATATCCTCTATGTTGATTTTGTGTGTGTGTGTGCCCTTTAGTTGTTCTTTTTCACCTAGATGTGGGGAAATAGCACGTTCTCATGTACCGTTCTAATCTGACAGAAGGAAGCCCAAAGCCGTGCTCAGATGGACCCAGAAAGAGGAAGAATTTAAGTCGGTACCTTTGCATTTAGGCCTTATTTGTTAGGTGGTGTTTGTCGGGTGTTTTCCTCTTGTGTAAAGTGGTTGGGAGGCGGGCTTTGGAGCCAGACACTGTCGGTCTGGTCCGAATCCCAGGCCTGCCACTCCCTGCCCTTTGACCTTTGCCAGTCACTTAGCCTCTCTGGGCCTAAGCTTTCTCTTTGTAACACGGGGGCTAGTCATCAAGATTGGATTAAATTATGAATGTAAAACAATCTGTTCAATACTTAAGAAGCTGTAAACACTTAATAAAGAGTAGTTACCTAAAGTGGAAGATTCAATTTTGTTGTTTGAAAAAGAATGGTTTTAACATATATTACCTATTGGACTCTAAAGATTAGGACTTATTTTTAAGAACATATTTGGAAATTAATTTTGTGATTTATTTTGTGATCATTTGTGTAAATGATTATACAAAACCCAATCATACGATTTACCTTTGGGAACAAGAAGGGGAATATAGTAGCATTACGGTGGTTTGTATGCTACTCCCCCAACCCCCTTTAACTCTGAAAACAAATAAGAAATTTGGAGAATCCCATCCACTATTAACCCTAATGATCGTTTCCTGAAGAACAGCCCCATCCAGAGTCACACAGAAATCTAGGATATGAATTGGAGCTTTGAGCTCTTGTCATTTTTTTTCTTCCTTCAGTGATTTCTGGTTGCTTAGTGTGAAGGGTCACACTAATGACGCTGTGTTTGTTGGTGAGCAAAGGGGAAGTGGAGAGGTGCTTTGCGAGGGATGGAAGATGGTATTTACATACAAAATTTCAGATTTGGACCTTAGCAGCTTTGGTTCTGATGGGCTGGATGTAGAAATTTCAAGATCAGAAGGGCTTTGAGGTATGGTGGAAAAAACAGACTTTCTGTATCCTGCTTCAACTACTGTGCAACTTGAAAAAATTGCTGCTTTCTCTATCATTTTTCTCGATTTTCTTATTTGCAAAATAGTAATAATTCTTCCTGACAGAGTTTTTTGAGAGGCTTGAGATATATGATGACCTTTTCCTAAGAGACCGTGAGATACGTGTAAAGGAGTTTTTATTTGCTCTTTCTTTTTCCATTTAACCTGTTGTCTGCTCTGACAAGAATAAAGGAATTGTTTAAAGGATCCTCTGTAATTAGCCAACTTACTATTTTGAAATATTTTATTGTGGAGAATTTATAACATGTATAAAAGGAGAGAAAAGGGTATTACATTTGTTGCATAACAAATCACCCCAAAATTCTGTGGGTCAGAAATACGAGAGCTTCTTGGGTTGGCGGTTCTGGTCTCTTGTGAGGTTGCAGCCAGGTGTTGGCTTGGGCTGCAGTCATCCAGGGGCTTGAGTGGGCCATAGGATTCGCTTCCAGGGTGGTTCACTCACGTGGCTGGCTAAGTGAGTGCCAGATGTCTTGGGGTGGGGGCCCAGTTCCTCTTGATGTGGGCAGTCTTCAGAGGGCTACTCGTGTCCTCAGGACATAGTAGCTGGCTTCCCCCAGAGAAAGTGATCCTGTGCACCAACACAGAAGATTACGATGCCCTTTTTGACCTAGTCTGGGAACTTGTGTATGGTCAGTTCTGCTCTATTTTATTGGTTCCATAATAAATCTGCCCTCCTTCAGTTAAGGAAGGGACCATGCAAGATCTTGTGATGATCATTGCGTCTTTAATTCATTAATGGTTGCAAATGGTAATAATCTATCGTTCCTTCCTCATTTAATACTGAAATACTTATTAAAGAGAAACTTCCCCTCATTAACTATGTGATAAAATTTGAATAGCATACGTAAAATAAATGCTTGTTTCTTGCCCTTCATTTACCACTTTTTAGAATAAGGATTTGGTTCTCTAGCATCCTTCAAAGGGGACCAGTTAAAAAAAAATTATTTTTAAGATTTTTTATTTATTTATTTGACAGAGAGCGAGAGACACGGTGAGAGAGGGAACACAAGCAGGGGGAGCGGGAGAGGGAGAAGCAGGCTTCCCACCGAGCAGGGAGCCCGACTCGGGGCTCGATCCCAGGACCCCGGGATCATGACCTGAGCTGAAGGCAGACGCTTAATGACTGAGCCACCCAGGTGCCCCAGGGCACCAGTTAAATTTTATTTTTTATTTTCATTTTTATTTATTTTTTAAGATTTTATTTATTTGACAGAGACACAGCAAGAGAGGGAACACAAGCAGGGGGAGTGGGAGAGGGAGAAGCAGACTCCCTGCTGAGCAGGGAGCCCGACGCGAGGCCTGATTTCCAGGACCCTGGGATCATGACCTGAGTCTAAGTCAGAGCTTAACTGACTGAGCCACCCAGGTGCCCCTAAATTTTATTTTTTTCAGTCATTATGAACTTAAGGATTTTAATATATTTGATGTCTTTCAGCCTTTTGCATTTAATCTATTTTGATGTTCAGTTATTATACCCCTGTTAGAGAAGTAGCATACTAAACATACTCCTCTTTGCTTTGCTTTGCTCACTTAACAGTATATCCTTGAGATCATGCCATCGTTGTATGGACAGGAATTCTTTTTCAAGAATTGAGATCTAATTCATATACTCACCCCTTTAAAGTGTACAATTCAGTGTTTTCTTAGTGGTAATGGTTGCACAACTTTGTGAATACATTATCTGCCTAATTCTAGAATATTTTCATCACAGAAACCCTGTAGCCATTAGCAGTCAGCCCCCATTCGCTCTGGTCCCTCCCACCAGTGCCGAAGCCCCTTGCAAACCCCAATCTGCCTTCTGTCTCTTCTGATCTGCCCATTCTGGACATTTTATTTTATTTTATTTTTTAAAGATTTTTTATTTATTTGATAGGGCAGAGTAAGCGAGAGAGAACATGAGTGGGGGGAGGGGCAGAGGGAGCGGGAGAAGCAGGCTTCCCGCTGAGCAGGGAGCCCCATTCGGGGCTTGATCCCAGGACCCTGAGATCACACCTTGAGCCGAAGTCAGATGCTTAACTGACTGAGCCTCCCAGCCTCCCCTGGACATTTCTTTTTTAATGGAATCGTATACTTTCTGGCCTTTGTGTTTGGCCCTTTTTTACTTAGCATCATGTTTTCCAGGTTCATCCATGTTTTAGTTTGCCCCAGTTCTTCTTCTGTTTTTGTAGTGGTACACTGCTCCTGGGCTGGTCCACCACACCTTAGTCAACCAGCGTGTGTTGGTGAATAACCGGATTGTTTCTGGATTTATTATTAGATGGCTTTGTGGATATATCCTTTTTATTTTATTATTATTATTATTATTATTATTATTATTAGAGTACCCTTTGGATAGATTCCTACAAATGGGATTGCTGGGCTGAAGGATAATTGTATATGTAATTTTGCTAGTTGTTGCTGAATCCCCCCTTCTAGGGATTGTACCATTTTGCATTTTCACAAGCAGGGTATCAGAAATTGTTTCCCTACTGTTTTGCTTCAGAGTAGGATTTTGTGGTACCTCACTGTAGTTTTGACATTTTATTTGTATTTCTCATATGATGATTGAGATTGATTGGCCATCTATCTTTTCACATGTTTAGGGGTCATTTGTGTTCTTTTTTCCGTGAATTACTGTTCCTTTTCCTCTAGAACCCTTCTCCAAAGGATTGTCTTTTTCTTCCATTTTTGGATGCCATTTCTCTATTGTACATATTTTAATCATTTTCCTTCTTACTCTGCAGAAGGTGTCTTGTCATGCAAATTAATAAATTTTTGTGTAATTCTGCTAATACTTATTGTGTCTGGAGTTTGAGTCATAGTGGGAAAGTTTCCCTCATTGCCAGATTGTTAAATATTTACCCATGTACACATCCTGGTGTGTGAAGAATAGATCCACTTTCCCCCTATACTGCTATTGAATTATTCCCAGCACCATTTATTAATAAGTCTGTTTTCTTCACTGTTTTGATAGGTTACCATTATGATAAATTTCATACAAAATTGGATCCATTTGTGGATTTTTTATTCTTTTCCGTTAGTCTCTATGTCTATTTGTGTGCCATTGCTATGCTTTTTTTTTTTTTTAAACTTTATTTATTAGAGCTCATGAGCACAAGCAGGGTGCGGGTGGGGAGAGGGAGAGGGAGAAGCAGACTCCTCACTGAGCAGGGATCCTGATGCGGGGCTCGATCCCAGGACCCACGGGATCATGACCTGAGCTGAAGGCAGTGCTTAACTGACTGAGCCACCCAGGTGCCCCTGCTATGCTTTTTAAATATCTGGTAAGGCTAACCTTCCTCATTTCTTTCCCTATTCTTACATATTTGTTATAGATGAACTTTATAATCTGCTTGTTTAGCTCTGGGGAAAAAAAACCTTGAAGTTATTTTTATTGGGGTTGTGTTAAATTTATAAATTAGTACAGGGAGAACTGACATCTTTGTGATGTTGTATATTCCTACCCAAGAACATGGTATGTCTTTCCATTTGTTCAAATTTGTTGTGTTTTTGCGGGCAGTGTTTTTATACCTCTCTTCAGAGGTTCTTCTTAAGCTTCTTAGATATTTTACTATTTTTTTGCTTTTGTAAGTAGGGTTCTCTCTTCATTGTATTTTCTAACAGAATTTCCCTTTTATAAATGAAGCCTGTTGGTTTTGATATATTTATTGTGTAGCTTTCTAAATCTCTGATTTGTAATACTCTATCAATTCTTTTGGGTTTTCCAGGACATGTCATTATATTATTTGTGAATAGAATTTTACTTCTTTCCCAATTCTTAGACCACTAATTGCAGCCTCTTCTCTAGTTGCATTGGATAGCATTGGATAGCATCTCCAGGGCAGTGTTAGAAAGTAGAGAAGATAGCATTTTGTTTTTATTATACAGTAGTGTTTGTTTCTAACTTTGGTGAGAAAGTTCTAATTTTTCTCTGATAAGATTTAGCAGACTTTTACATGCAATGAAAGGAATAGAAGAAGGAAATTATGTGGAGAAAGTTTTTGTTTTTTGTTTTGCCTTTTGTTTTGCTTTTCAAAGTGTGGGTGAGATATACTCAACATTTGTAGTAAATGTGATTATTTCTACTCCCAACTCTGTAGTATAATATCTTAATTATTATATCGACAGTCGATGAAATTAGTTATTTTCAACTATTTGACAAGGAAAATACTTAACATGTGAGTGATAAACACAGTAGAAAACTGTTACTGTGTAATTCTAATTTTGAGAATAGTTGCATAGAAAAAAATACTAAAGGGGGTTTGAAAATGGAAAACTTAGTCTTTATCATTGTGATATTGCTGTGCCAACACCTGGTTTCAGGGTTTGCCGTGGTGGGGACAAAAGATCCTCGCGTGGCGTCAGTGAAATGCCTCAGTGACACACGTCATTTCAGCTCACAGTCTGCTGGGTAGAGCTAGTCAGCGGCCTGACCGTACGGGGAAGGAAGGGGATCCTCCAGCGTGTCAGGAAAGAGGAGAGCCAGATACGGGTAAGCATGTGAAAGTCTCTGCCACAGTTGAGAACCTCTTTTGGTGCTAATTCTTTAAGATTTTCAGTTTCTTCTATAGTTACTGGCCTGTTCTGGTTTTATTCTACTTTTATAAATTTCAGTTTATTTCCGGAAAATTGTTGATTTCATTAAGATTTTAAACTATATTTGTAACATACCTTGAATAAGCATGGTTTGATGGGCATTTCAAAATGATGAACTTGATGATATCTCCATAAAGCTGGGAATAAAATCACTGTGGCTACTCTGGAAAAATGGGTCACAGGGGCACAACTAGATTTCTGCCGCTGTCCAGTTGGAGAGGTCGTCTGTGTTTATGACATAGGTGTGGAGGGATGTGGGCAAACTCGGGATATATTTTGGAGGTGGGATCTAGAGGTGCTATACAAAGGAGCATGTGGACTGTTTCTTGCTGTTTCGGATAAGATCAGGTATTTATGCCAGATGTAGATCAACACACTGGTTTCTTAAATGAGAATATCTTGCTGTTTACAGTTTTTTGTGTGTGGTTAATTCACACTCTGGCTTAAACTCTTTTATTTCATTGAGGGCCAGTTACAGTTGGTCCATGGGCCACACTGTCAGTAGTGTGATACCAGTGTCCACTCTTTCCATTGTAGGACATGCCATGATTTTATTTAACCAGCCTCTTACTGGTGGACATTTAGGTGGTTAGACCTCTTGCCCCAACACCCCTGCCCCAAATCTTCTTTGACATTAGAGATAAGTCCTATTGCTATGAAATCCTTATTTATACAATTATGTGTATAGTTTTTATGACCGCTTAGGACTGTTCCTGGGAAAGAATAAAGATTTTGGAACATATGACAGATTGTTCTCCAGAAAACTTGTTACCCACTTACAGAGACAAATTTTTACTATCCTTTTTTTTCCCCAAAAAACCTTTGCTAATTTAGATGACAAATAGCATTATTTGAATATTTATTTCTTTATTAGTAAGATTGAATTTTTGTCATGTGTATTTCAGAGTTGATATTTCCTTTGCCAATTCTTTTTTTTTTTTAATTTAATTTATTTATTTGACACAGAGAGAGAGACAGCTAGAGAGGGAACACAAGAAGGGGGAGTGGGAGAGGGAGAAGCAGGCTTCCCGCTGAGTAGGGAGCCTGATGTGGGGCTGGATCCCAGGACCCTGGGATCATGATCCGAGCTGAAGGCAGACACCTAACAACTGAGTCACCCAGGTGCCCCTCCTTTGCCAATTCTTTGAGGCATTTTATATATATATATTTATTTATTTATTATCATTTTTTAGGATTTTACATATTTATTGAGAGAGAGAGAACTCGAGTGTGGCAGGGGCGGGGCAGAGGGCAAGGGAGAAGCAGACTCACTCCTGAGCAGGGAGCCACACCATGTGAGCTGGACCCTGTGGGACTCAATCCCAGGACTCTGAGATCATGACCTGAGCTGAAGGCAGATGCTTAACTGACTGAGCCACCCAGGCACCCTCAATTCTTTATGTTCTTTGATTATTTTTATTTTGGAATATAAGTACCCTTTATGAAGGGTATTTACTCTTTGACCCTATAATGGCAATATTTTTCTCCGTTTTTAAAATAGATTTTCATTTTTTTGCTTCACATAGAAAGTTGTCCTTGTTCCAGAGGCTGCTAGCAGGTGGTTCCTTGTGTGGGGTGGTCAAGGCTCCTGGCTTCCTTGTCTAAAGAGGCTGCCCTCCACAGGGAGCACGTTTGCTTGGAGTCCACCATTCTGGGGGGAGGAACTTGGGAATTCAAAGCTCCTGTGTCAAGGAAATTTGCAGGGGTGATAGAGGATATTAAGGGATTATTTTTTACTTAGTTATAGTGGAATTGTGGTTGGGAAGAAAAGTCTGTACATACACAGAAGTATTTCAGGGTGAAAAATGTTAGAGAGTTGCTTTAAAATACGATAGCACTCTCTTTGCCACATCTCCTGTGAGAAAGAATGAAGGCCATTCTCAGCAGACTGTCGACATTCCAGAAAATGTCGACATCACTCTGAAGGGACACACTGTTATTGTGAGGGGCCCCAGAGGAGCCCTGCAGAGGGACTTCAATCACTTCAGTGTAGGACTCAGTCTCCTCAGAAAGAAGAGGCTCCGAGTTGACAAATGGTGGGGAGATAGTACGAACCGTAGCCAGTTCTTTTCTGTCTGTAGTCACATGCAGAACCTGATTAAGGGCATGAAACTGGGCTTTCGTTACAAGATGAGGTCCGTGTAGGCTCACTTCCCCATCAACATTGTTATTCGGGAGAATGGTTCTCTTGTTGAAATTCGAAATTTTGGGGCGCCTGGGTGGCTCAGTCATTAAGCATCTGCCTTCGGCTCAGGTCATGATCCCGGGGTCCTGGGATCGAGCCCCGCATTGGACTCCCTGCTCCGTGGGAAGCCTGCTTCTCCCTCTCCCACTCCCCCTGCTTGTGTTCCCTCTCTCACTGTCTGTCAAATAAATAAATCTTAAAAAAAAAAAAAATTCAAAATTTCTTAGGTGAAAAATACATCTGCAGGGTTTGGATGAGGCCAGGTGTTTCTTGTTCAGTATGTCAAGCCCAGGATGATGAGTTAATTCTTGAAGGAAATGACATTGAACTTGTATCAAACTCAGTTGCTTTGATTCAGCAAGACACAACAGTTAAAAATAAGGGTATCAGAAAATTTTTGGATGGTGTCTGTTTCTGAAAAAGGAACAGTTCAGCAGGCTGATGAGTAAGATCTAAGTTGTCCCTCTATAGAAACAGCAAGATGCCAGATGATTTTTCAAACTTACTTGTGATATATATATATATATTTTTTTTTTTAAAGATTTTATTTTATTTATTTGACAGAGAAAGACACAGCGAGAGAGGGAACACAAGCAGGGGGAGTGGGAGAGGGAGAAGCAGACTCCCTGCCGAGCAGGCAGCCCGATGCGGGACTCGATTCAGGGACTCCAGGATCATGACCTGAGCCGAAGGCAGTCGCTTAACCGACTGAGCCACCCAGGCGCCCCTACTTGTGATATTTTATTATTAAAAATATTTTTTCATTATACATTTATTTTAATACAGGTTCACAATGCCAGGTAAAGCATAAAATCTCCAACCGCCTACTTTTTTTTTTTGCTTTATTTTCTTTCCAAGTGTTTATTTAAATTCCAGTTAGTCAGGGTGCCTGGGTGGCTCAGATGGTTAAGTGTCTGCCTTTGGCTCAGGTCATGATCCCGGGTCCTGGGATGGAGTCCCGCATCGCATCGGGCTCCCTGTGGGAGGGAGCCTGCCACTCCCTCTCTCTCTGCCTGCCACTCCCCCTGCTTGTACTCTCTCCCTGTCTAATAAAAAATCTTAAAAAAAAATAAATTCCAGTTAGTTAACATACAGTGTAATATTAGTTGCAGGTATAGAATTTAGTGATTCAGCACTTACATACAACACCCGGTGCTCCTCACCACAAATGCCCTCCTTAATCCTCACTGTGTGTGAAGTAAAAAAACAAAACAAAACCCAAAAACTATAGCAAAAAAAGGGTAGATGTAGCGAGTGTGTCAAAATTATAATAATTGAATCTGGATGGGCATATGGAGGCTCTTTATACTGTTCTTTATTTTTGTGTATGTTTGTAAACTTTCATAATAAGACATTTTGAAAAAGCTCTTGGGTCTTTGGAGGGCTTAGTGTGGGGGGTGGTTCTTTCGAGTCCTTGTGGCTGGGGTTCTCTTAGCCCCTTTCTCCTGGCACTCTGTGGTTGATGTGGTGATTCACGCCAGAAATGGAGCCACCATTAAAGTCAGGAACGAGTCCAAAAAGGAGGCTCATTATTGCCTCTTTATTTAAATGTCCACAGTCATTTGCAAATAATACATATTCTCTCTCAGGTACAAAGTTCTAAGTATATCAGTTAAATTCGCTTATTAATCTTCCAAGTCCTGTCTGTGTTTATTTGGTATGTGCCCAGTCTGCCAAAGAAGGAGAGTGGCACAGTTGTGGTTTTGGCCGCTTTTTCCTTGTACTTCTCGCAATTTGGGGCTTAAACAAAAAACTATTTTTAAATTTTGAAATAATTTCAGACTTACAGAAAAGTTGGAAAAAATGTAGTGCAAAGAATTTCTGATACTCCTCACACAGATTGCCCAAATGTTCACATTTTACTGTGTGCTCTTATCATTTATTCTCTGCCTGTATCCATATTATTATTATTTTTGGAATCATTTGAAAGTAAGTTGCAGACATTATGTCCCTTTACCCCTGAATACTTCATTATGTATTTCCTCAAAACGAGGACGTTTTCTATAATCAATACTGATATCAGAATAATGAAATTAATATTGTTACAGTACTGTTACCTATTCCATAAACCTTACTCAGATTTTACCAGTTGTCTCACTGATTTCCTTTATAACAAAGCAAAATTAATGTTGTTATTATTTTTTAAAGATTTGCATACCCATTTGAGAGAGAAAGAGAGCATTAGTGGGAGGGGTAGAGGGAGCAAGGGAAAGAGAATCCCAAGCAGACTCTTTGCTGAGCTGGGAGCCGGTGTAGGGCTTGATCCCACAACACTGAGATCAGGACCCAAGCTGAAACCAAGAGTTGGATGCCCACCAACTGCATGGTGCCCCAAGGAAAATTATTTTTTAATCTAGGATCCAATCCAAGATCACCCATATAGTTGTCATGTCTCTTTAGTCTTTAATCAGAGAACGTCCCTTGGTGTTTATATTGGGATCTAGACATTTTGGAAGAGTACAGGCCAGTTATTTGTAGAATTTTCCCTATTTTAGGTTTGTCTGCTGTTTCCCTATGATAGATTCAGGTCATGCATTTTTGGCAGGAATACCACAGACATGTTATGGCCTTCTCAGTGCATCATATTGGAAGGCACGTTATGTCCCCTTTTCCATTCCTGGTGCTGTTCGCTGGGATTCCTTGATTAAGATAGTGTCTTGTGGGTTTCCTATTTTTCCTTTTGAAATCCGTGAATATCTTCTGGGCAGATATTTTGAGACTATGTAAATACCTTTTTCTCATTAAACTTTTCACCAACTAGTTTTATCATCTATTGATGATTTTTGCCTGAAATGTTTATTACCATAATGGTTACCAAATGGTGAGTTTTAAATGCTGGCTAGCATGTTTTGGCATGACAGCAACTTGCAGTCAGCCTCAGGTCTTTTAACTGAGATACAGCGGCGTTCTGGCAAAGAGCAGCTTTACTCCAACATGCATGCCTGCTTCACCTTTCTCCTGAGAGAAGACCTGCTTGGGTCCAGTTCTCACCCCTCCTGTGGTTTGGGCACCAAGCCGCCTCTGCTTGTCTGCTGTCCTCTCCGCTCCAGCACTATTCCACAGCCTACCAACGACGTCTGGGTATTGGGAGTGGTTTTGTCTGATGTCTGTGGCACAGAACAAGCATAGCGTTATCAACTAGAAGAAACCAGCTGAGACTGCTTTTTTCAGAAGGGTCTATGGCATGGTAGCATGCATTGGATTTCCATCTAACAGGGTCTGGGGAAGATTTGTTCATTTTGTTAAATGGCAGATAGATGCGCATGTTTACATGCTGAAGGGAAAGCGTCAAGCGTCGGTAGAGGAGAAGATTGCCAGTTAGGACAGAGGGACTGTTGTTGCGATCCTTGAAGAGGTGGGCTTAGGTGATAGGATTAGCTCTGGGCAAGAGGAAGGACATTTCTTTTAGGAAGACATTATAAGAAAGGAAGTGTACATGGAAGTGAATGCTACCGTTTTTGCAGGTTAGGAGAAGGCCCAAATTGTAAGGAGTTATTATTGCCTGATTGCCTTATTTTTCTTTATGAAATAGAAGTGTGGTCCTATCCTAGGAGTGAGGGGACACAAACCGTGAAGACATCATTGAATAGGGAAAGAGATGTGGGGGGATAAGAGCTATCTGGGGCCTATAGAGAGATTTCCAAGCAGCTGGGGGTAGAGACCATGCATGCTTGGTGGCCTCAGTCTACAAAGCTGTGTGATTTTCTCCAGTAAGGCCCAGCATCCCAGGTGTAGAAACATAGGAAATGAACAGTGGTGTTGATTAGGGCACATAATTTGCCCCACATTGTGTTAGCAGGGAAAGGGAGGTGGGAGAGCAGAAGGTGAAATGAGAGGGTAGCACTTTATCAGGAGGGGTGGTTTGTACAGGATAGGAGAGGTGGTAAATTGGGAAGAAAGTAGAAGAGTGAATGGATTGGAAGAGAATTTTAAGAAGAAGAATAAGGGTTCCACTGAGCAGGCAGAATGGGTATATTGGTCAGAGAGTAGGATATTGGAGTTGAGTGTTTCCATCGTGGGACAGTTCTGGCTCATGAGGGGCTGGAATGGAGTAGGTTAGAGGTGAAAATCACAGGCTTGTAACAGAACCTGTGGGAGTTGCTGGATGGCTTATTTACATGGATGTTGACAGCAGGTTGATGGTGGGACACTGGTGGAGAGGGGATGACCATGTTCCAGGTGTTCAGGGAGGTGCTGGAATATTCAGAGAAGGAGGTGGAGGTGAGCGGGAATGAAGCATGATGTCAGCATGGCGTTTTGTCTGCCAAGGGATTAGGATGGCTGGCACTGGCTGTCTCCAAGCCTCCAAAGATGCCTTGGAGCTAGTGGAGAGAGGCGTTTGTTCAGCTTTCCAGACGGGTTGGCCGTCAGATCTTTGCTGGTTATTTCTTCTTCCTATAGCCCCCTTCTCTGCCTGGCTGACTCCTGCTGGCCCTTCAAGAATGAGATCACTTCTCCCAAGAATCTTTCTTGAATGCTGTGGTCTGTGCTTACCTCTGACTTAGCAGGTAGCATACCATTTTGTCCTTGTCTGCTTGTCGTTCTCCTCCAGACCATGACCACCTTGGTGGAGTAGGGGCTGTATCTTTGCAACTCTGGCACAGTGCCTGGCATCTCTTTGGTTGACCCGTAGGAAATTGCTACTTAGTAAGTGAATTTGGTTGGTTTATTATTTCTCTCCCTCATGGGTGACTTTGCTTTTTTGTCAGCTCATCTTGAATCTTTTTCTGAAGTCACACGGCCCTTTCTTAGTTTGGCCTTAGCCAGATTCCATGCAGATGAAGAGAGTTGTTTCATAGTGACCACCTATAATTTCTATGCAGGCCACAGTCCATCTGTCCATTCCGCTTAGGCTTTTGTTTTTGTTTTGTTAACTTCCCTTTTGCTTTTCTGTACAAGTCGTAGAAGAGGTAAAAAAGAAACTTGTTTGTATTCAGTCTTCCCCAGGTGCCAAGAATTTCTCAGCCTGTTTGTCGATGCATTTCATTCTTCTCTTGATTCTTACTGAGTACCTACATACCAGGCAGCAGTCGGGACCCAGGCTAGTTTCTCTGCTGCTGGTGGGTCTCGTGCTGGTGCTTGTTGGCTTCGGTCTGCTAACAGGCTGCAGCCGCTGGGCTGGTGGTTAGGTGCTTTTTTGAGCAGTGACTTTAGCTTACCAATTGCCCCAGATACAGGTTTTTAGACACTTTTATTGACCCGTATGCATTACACATTAAAGAATTCAGTGAAGAATAGCACATCCAAGTTAAAAACAAAACAAACAAACAGAAATGGAACCAGGTTTATCTGGAGTAATAGTGAAACATTTTCCTTTATAGGTTAGGGAGAGACACGCTGTGCATAAATGAGTTAAGTCTAGGGTCTTTGAGTGGCTTCCAGTTCTTCTTTTTGCTTGATCTTTTCTTCTGCCGTCTCAAGCTCAGAGGTGTTTGTTCTTGCTTTTGTGGGCACTGAGAATATAATAGAAATATGCTTTTCATATCCCAAGGCCACCATAAGTGCTTGAAGTCAACTGAACTCTGACTTGAGGGTTCCCTGAGGGCCCATTCCCATTTCCTCTCTGATCTGGACCTTTCCTTTCAAGGGGTACTCCCTTGAGGCCGGGTCCTTGAGATGAGCTCCTTGCATGAGGCGCACTTGCTCAAAGAGCTTCCCTTCCTTTTGGGAAGTTTCCTTAGTGCTCCCATTCCCAGGCTGTCCTTCCTGGGAGTCCGGTCCTCGTCATGAATTTCCTGTTTTTTTTTGCCTCAGGACGAGTACTGTAATATTAACCTAACTAGCGACATTTAAAGAAAGAAACCAAAAGCCTGTTTAACCAATAAAAGTTCTCTGGCCCTAGGCCTGCGGGACACTCTCCTTCCACCAAAAATGCTTCTTACTCTCCCTGCCCTTTTTTTTTTTTTTTTTTTTTTAAGAATCTGCTAATCCTTAACAGATTAAGCTTGAGTTTATATTTAGATGAAAGTTATCCATTAACAGAAAAGCCTGAAACTGTAGATAGGCTCAACAGTGTTGAAAGTGGATAGAAGTAAATAGGTAGCCTTTAGACCGAAAACATTTTTGGGGCATGGGGACCTTAAGTATCTGTTTTGGCAGATAGTTATGCAGGGACATTGGACCATCCGTAGGAGGTTGGGAGCACCTTGAGACTCAGACCAGAACAGTGTGACCTTCCTGTGCTTCAGAGTTTGGCTCCCATGAATCTCAAGCCTTTCTGATGCTGGCTCGCTCATATGGGGCCAAAACCCAACTTTCTGCCTTACCCTACCCAACCCATCCTATCCATTCCCAGTTACAACCGGAGTATGCATAGATTCACAGAGAACTTTGCAGGGTTGAATGCCAAGCTTCACGTACCGAATTAGTGTCCTCTGAACAGCGTTTGTCAAACTGCCCACTAATGGATCACGACCTCAGTTTTGCAGGTTATGCCTAGCACTGTCGTTCCAGTCATTACTGCTCTGGTACAAACCACCCCAAACTTAGTGGCATTAAACAATAGACATTTTATTATGCTCGTGGATTCTGGCCCAGGAATTTGGACAGAGCCTGATAGGGAGTGGCTTGCCTCTGTTCTGTGACACCTGGGGCCTCAGCTGGCAGGGGATGACTCCAGTGACTGTGAGTTAGAATCCTTCTGAGACCCCTTCACTCACATGTCTGGTCCTTGGGCCTGCTGTGCCTCCAAAGCTGGTGGGATCAGCTGGGACTGTTGACCAAAGTGCCTATATGTAGTCTTTCCCAGTGGCTTGGACCTCGCATAGCATGGTGGCCAGGTTCCTGCAGGGAAGTGTTTGGGGAGTGAGTGTTCTCAGTTGGTTGAAGCAGTTATGAGCCTGTCCAGGTTCAAGGGAAGGGAACAAAGACCCCCACCTCTCAAGAAGGAGGGCCGAAACAAACTTTACTTTAATTCATTAATTAATTTTTAAAGCCATTCTTTTGTTGTTGTTAAAGATTTTATTTATTTATTTTGAGAGAGAGAACAGGGGGAGGGGCAGAGGGAGAGAGAGAACCTCAAGCTGACTCCACGCTCGAGCATGGAGCCCAAGGCAGGGCTCGATCTCACAACCCTGAGATCGTGACCTGAGCTGAAATCAACAGTCAGACCCTCAACAGACTGAGCCACCCAGGGGCCCCACTCTCGGTTATTTTAAAATGAGATGGACTATAAAGTAACAGTGGCTCATGCAGTAAGAATAAGTACGTCAAACTTGTGTTTCAGTTATATTTGGGATATGCATATATTCTGGTTCATGATGTAGCATGTTTTTCTTAGTATGGACGACAAAATGTATTTCTAACTGTAGTAACATCTAACTAACATCTAACTTGGCTAATGAACACCAAATTTTATCTCTTAATACCTCAATGAATAGGTTATTGTGATGTGGTTCGTAGTCACTTATAAAGATGAAAACCTAAGGAATTGGTTGTCATTTGCCTGTAAGGACAAAAGAAAGGCCTCTTTTTTTGGGTCTGCTTTGTTGTTGCCCACTGGGAGACCTCCCCAGGCTCCATTGGGGTTACCACACCTCAGAAGGGGCTTCAGAAGTGGTGGGGTCTGGCGGCCAGAACTCCCTCAGGTTTTAATTTAATCTTTGCCTATCAGTTTCCCTAACTGATGTGAAATGAAGAGGGCATACTTCTTTTTGCAGATGATCAGAAAACATTTAAGGATCTGAAGGCCGAAGAATGAGCCAGAGCAGAGAGAAAGCCAGCCACCTTCTCTGAGGAAGGTGGTGTGTGAAGTAAAACAGTCTCAGGAGAGGTGTCCCACATCAATATTGAAACCAAAATGAAAGATTGAGAATGGGGTCTGCTAAAACAATCTGCCTTCTTCTCCTGCCTCCCTGTAGTTATTTCTACCCTTTCAAAAAAATGTGGAGAGATGACTAAGCAGTGGCATTCGGTGTCATCTTATAAAACATTGTATCACACAACAGCTTTTGTGGAATAGTGCCATAAAAAGACTAAAGTTGTACTCGAATATCTTAGAAAATTTACATAATTCCATGTTATTTCTTAATGTGAAAATTACATTCACTCTGAAAAAGTAGAAAATACAGATAAGCAAACGTAAAATAAAAATTATCTGCTATTTTATACTTAGAGAAAATCACTGGTTTTGTTGTTGTTTGTGTATCCTTCCTGTCATTTTTTCTGAGGACATATCTATACATTGAAAACAAACAAATGATGGACTCCTACAGTACATTTTTCTGAAACCTGCTTTTAGAACTTAGGTGAACATGTTCCATGTCAGTTAATGTACTTCATTACTGGAAACACTTCATACTATTACATTTTATGGGGATAGTATTTAACCATTTGCTGATGACATTTGACTATTATAAATAATGTTGTGGTGAACATCCATATAACTGAATCATCTTTCCCCACACCATGATAATTCTTAAATTGTTCCTAAGTTAACAAAATTTTTTTTGAGTATGTAATATATGCACATGGTACAAAATATCGTGATTTTTTCTTTAGGAGCTGTACGTGTAACTTGAACTGCTGAATAAACGTGAACATTCAAAAAACTTTGTATATGTACTGCTTAAGTTGTCCTTCACAAATGTACCAGTTTACACTCCTCCCAGAAGTGTTGTCTGTTCCTGGTATTTGACAGTTTGACAGGGTAAAAACTCATTCCTTGCTTGCTTTTAATTGTGTGATTTATTTGGGTTGTAACCTCAGCCTTCTTGCCTCTCAAAATCCTGCCTGCCCTTCAAGGCCCAGCTCAGCCCCCGTCTCCTGCCCGACCCCTCCCTTACACCTGCCAGCACAGCGGACGCTTCCCTTCTGCTGTGTCTCTTGGATGTGTCGTCCTTTTCCATCAGCTGTGGTTATCTTGAGAGCATTAAGCACCGTGTCTTATTTTTAATCTTCTTTTGCATGCAGCTTATTTCAGTGCACATCTCCAGGACTTGTAAATACGGAGTGAAATGGGAGTCCACCAAAAAGGACTGATGATAGCAAATAGTAGTCTTTCAGGAGAGGGATGTCAGGAATAAAAATATTCATCAAACTGAAGACCATGCAAAGGTCTCTGGAGAGTATATTTAGCCTGGCCTTGAAATTCTTTGTTAATAATAACTGACATATTTTGTCACTTTTCTTATTTTAACCATAGGTAGTAGATCCCCTCCGGCCATGATTTTTTTTTTTTTTTAATGACCCAACTTTCCGTTAAAAGTTATTTCTCAAATTAATGTTGGGCTATAGTCAGAAACTTACATTTTCTATTTTTACTGTCTTTCCCTTCTTCTGCGTTGTCTTTGCTTCAGACTCCATCAGAGCTACTCTGGCCTCATGGGTCTTTTTTTTTTTAACTTTCTTTAAACTTTGGAGCATCATTCATAAATTCGCAGAGACCGTTATTATTTTTTTTTAACCAAAGGCCCTTTTCTGTACTTATGACACCCATTTCATTTGCCTTCTATCCTTCATCTTCTCCCAAATATACAGCATTTTATTTCTATTTATTCCTTTTCTCCTTCCACTCGAATTGTTTTGGTGATGCTGAGTAACATTATGAGAAGGTACGATGGTAAAACGGTCTGTAAAATCTTGGGATAGAAACGTTTCCTCTTGCCAGACTCTGCTTACAGTCTCCCTGCCAAGCCCTTGCCCAAGACCTTTCTTTGAAGCTGCGCACGCGGTCTCTGAGCACCTCGGAGTGTTCGGCTGTGTCAGGCCCGGCTTTTCAGCTGCAGCTAACAAGCCCCTTCCTTCAGGCCACAAGTCTGGAGGAGAGAGGTTCTAGGACGAGTGATTCAGAAGCCCTGGGGCCACACGTCCGCCTTCACATGCAAGGTCGCAGCCCTGTGCTCAGCATATTTCTCACACGACACGGTCTCAGGCAGGAGGGGACCCTCTTAACAGGGAGGAGGATGTTTCCCCTGAGGCCCCCCACCCCGGCTGACACGCCCCCTCGGGTCCCCGGCCCCCCCGGGGCGGTTGGTGGTGGAGGTGGTTCTGAGTGCCAGTGCTCGGCCTCGGAGAGTGTGGCCGCCGGGCGCCGTGGGCCCTGCTGCTGTCACGGGAGAGGCTGTGAGCATGCCCCCTCCGGCGCCTGTCACCGTGTAATTCCTTCTCCAGCTGAGCTCAGACCTCTGTGACTTCCGAGGACCAGTTCCAGTTCTCCTCCTCGGAGCCCCTGCCACCATTTTTGCTCTCTTTTCTCAGGCGATGTCCTACAGAGGTCCGACGATGGCTGTGTGGGCTCCTCCTGGGTTTTGTCTTCCTGTGGAATAGCCTCAGGTCCTCGAGGCACGTGGCCCAGTGGCCTCCACGGAATCTTCCCCGTCCGGCAGGATCTTCCAGCCACTGCCTCCCCCCCCGCCCGCCTGGCTTCCTTCTGTGGCCGTAGCCGCTCACTTCCAGAGCTGGCCCCGACGGGAGCAGTGTTCGGAACCCGGTTTATGGTTTCCACCTGGTGTTTGTGCCCGGACCCTGGCGTGTTCACCCGACTGCAGCGGGGTTAGCTGCTCGGCCCTCTGCCATCTGCTCCTAGTCCCTCCGTAGCCTCCTCTATTGTGGAATCTTCCATCTCAGTCACACTTAGCCATTGGTTGTTCCTGAATGCCCCTTCCCCTCCCTTACCTGGCACAACCCTACATTTCCTTCAAGACTCATTTGGGCAGGGTCACTCTTCTGAAAACCCCTGTGACCACCCTCACCCCCGCCGGGTGGAGTTAATCAGTCACTTCGCACTCACACTCTGTACAAGCATTTGTTGTTAAACATTCACAAGGTGTTGTAATTATTTGTTTGTATTTTTCTGTCCTTCTATATTTAGCATCTAGGAGGTCGGATCCATATTTTTATTTCTAGAACTTCAGCACTTGATATAGGTTTAGTGCATAAAAAGTGCCCCGTAAATATTTTTTGAGGTGGAGGAATGAATGACAATTCCATATCCATACCTGCTGATTGAGCAGCTACTACATATCTTCCTTGCAAAGGAAATCTATATATACTATAAGATTATAAGTGATAAAATAGCATAAGCTATTATGTTAGCTAAGCTGAACCTGACAGCACATTACAGTTCTTATCTGACAGACTAGAATGAGGCTCAGTGAGAAGTGTCTAACCTAAGGCCATATGATGGCAAGAGGCAGAGCTGGGACTAGACTTCTATCTTTGTCTCTCACGTATCTCATCTTCCAGTTTCTGTAACACCATCTTGCCAGATGGACGAGAGGGGGTTATAATTAGCACCGTCTGTGTGGCTGTCCAAGATTCTGCCTCTGTGTTCCTCTTCTGTGTGCCTTTGCTCACATGGACCTTTCCGTACCTCTCTGCTTGCCCAAGTCCTGCCTGCCTTTGCAGACCCAGCCTGATTCTTGCCTTTCTGCCTTCCCTGGTCAAAACTACCTTCCCTTTTTCTGAGTTTCCATGGCTGTTTAGCACACACAGTTTAGTGCAGAGACAAGCATGGGCCTTGGGGGTCTGTGCTACACCCTCACTTACTAGTTGTGTGACTGACAAGTAGATGAACCTTGCTGAGCCTCTCTTTCCCAGTTATGAAGAGTAACAGTACCTACTTCATAGGATTGATGAGATAAGATTAAATTAGATACTCTTTAGTACATAGGAAACACCCAAATGTTACATGCTATTATTGTTGGTAGTGGCTTGATTACTATTAATAAATCACTGGAGGCTGGCTCCTGGCCTTCTCTAGCTGCGGTTCTTCTCGTGCCTGCCTGTCGTTACCCAGTGTTACCCAGTTTTATAGGGGGCGTATCTGAACTTACAGGCTACATTCAAACACTTGTTGGAATGTTTTTGCGAATAACATTCACTTATAGCCTGTTCCTTGGCACGTGCCAGTACTTAGCCATCTGGAGGTTTGCTCATTTATGTAGGGGATGTTTCGTTGAAAAAGTTGTTTCTGTGGTCTGCTGAGAGAAAGAACAGAATGTTTTCTATCTTCACAGCTACAACCAGCTTTGAGATTCAGTGTTTCTGTAGCTGAGTGTCTATTAATTGAGGAAATGGATTAGAAAAGACAGTTTAATGAAAACTCACACTGCAGGCAATTTGCACACACTCCCTTATTTGACACCCTAGTACAAGCTCAAGCTCACCTCTAGTTGTAAGAGGAGCTGTCTCTAATTCTCTTGACTGTCTTCCTGATTTAATAACCTGTAGAGATTGTTTGGCCTCAGTATAAGACTTGGATAATTTTGTTGTTTGGATTTTCTCTGTCTTGTAAATGAGAAACCAGGAAAATGCAGTCTATTTATTATACAAGGAACAAAGGTCATGGAAACTGTAACTTTTCAAAAGAACCCTTAGTTACCTAGCTTTTAAAGACCTAGGCCAGCTTGTTTTATTTCTAAAAGCCTGTGGAATAAACCCCTCATTTTCTCTGATTTACAAGGAAACTAAAATATGGAAAATTTGATCTTGAGGGGACATGACTTCTGGTTTATGGGATTGTTTATTTTAAAGTTTAAACATTGCAGTGCCTCATGATACTTAGTTAAAAGGAAGTTCTTGTGAATATCATGTAGCTATTAAAATTATAATTCAGATCTAAATTTCCAAGAAAATAGTCAATTTTAAGTGAAAAAAAAAAAAAAAGCACAGGAAAAGGTAGATTTATATGCCACAGGGTATGTGCTCCTATGTTGACAGGGATTACTTTAGGCTAATGAGATTTCAGGTAATACCTGTTTATTTTTTTTCCTCTGCACCCTTTCTGTATTGTCTGGATTTTGGAGTGCCATGTGTTACTTTATATTCAAAAAAATTATAAAGCCATTTTCTTTTTGGAGGAAAAAAAGTAGAACTTAAGATTTGAACATGCTAAAGTCATCCTTTCTCTGTCCTTTCCTGCAATTATCCCTGGCAACTAGGAGAAAAAAACAAACAAAAATGAAGCTCTGTTTTTGAAGAAATTAGGAGATGTCTGAAACCCCAAGCCAGAAAAGAAATGGAGAGGGTCTCTGAAAGATTGAACCAGGAGTACGAGAGGACGTGGACAGAAGACATTTATAGCTGTAGATCTGAGGAAAAGGAAAAAAAAAAAAAGCAAATAACATTTTCCAAGATGAGAAATACACACATGGGTTTCAAAGCCAAAATGTTCTGTTTGAACTAATGGAAAGGTATACACAGGCTGGTGGCAGGAGCTGCACCAGATCCAGTTTGATTCTAAGGTACAGAGGTCGGAGAGTGAATGAGGACTTACACAAGTATTGTGTGCAGGGAACAGTCTGATCTGTGGTGGCGGGAAGGAGAGGCGCTAAGCCCCTGCAGCTGCCTGTCCCTTTTGGTTACGGAGAGAGAGAAGCTAAAGAACACCTTCCCATACACCATAGTCCTGCCAGAAAAAGAAAGCAGTCTCCTGTTCCCTGAATATGGCTCTGGCCATTCTCCCAGATGAATCTTCTTCAAGTAACTGGTCTAGGAAAAACTGCCTTCGAAAATGAATGATCAAAGAATGGACCAGTTTAGGATCTAGTCAAACATAATTACCAGAAAAAATGATAAGGAAACATTAAAAAAAAAAAAGTTGAACAGCACTCACTAGAAAAACACCGGCACAGAACAAATGAAAATTATGACTGAACATTTCACAAATTAAAAAAAGTCAATCCACCTTTATAAAGAACTGGAGCACAAAAAAAAGAAATACAGGACCTCAGGGAAGAGCTGACAAGCCAATAGGGAAAGAAATCCAAGTCCTGGAAGGACAGTGAAGGAAAAGAAGGAAACCATCAAAGACAGGGAGGCAAAGTTGAAAGTGATGTAAGACAATGTCTATACATCCATAAAATTGGAATGGAGTAGGTGAGCTAAATGAAATAGAAATAGTTACAAAGAATTAGAGAGTGAATGGTAGATATACAAAAAATACAAAAATTGCCTAAAGCAGAAACAGAAATGTGAAGGGGTTTTTTTGGTTGTTGATTTTTAGAAGATCTATTTATTTATTTTAGAGTGTGTGTACAGGGGTTGGGGGAGAGGGAGAGAGAATCTCAAGCCAGCTCCCTGCTGAGCACAGAGCCTGACCGAGGGCTTGATCCCAGGACCCTGAGATCATGACCTGAGCCGAAATCAGGAGTCGTCCACTTAACCGACTGAGCCACCCAGGCGCCCCAGAAATGTGAAGTGTGGGGCAGCAAATGTAAAGAAAAATATTGGGCAGCCAGGCCGAAAGATCAACTTACTTGTGAGAGGGGAAAGTGTGGCTGCTTCATATCATCAGTCAACTCAGGAGAACAGGACAGAATCCTTCAGAAGTGTTGATGACTCCTCCACACTCAAGGATTTTATATTCAGTGTAATTGTTAAAAAAAAAAAGTTTTTTAATGTAAGATACTGAAAAGATTATTCCCATGAACCCTTCTTGAGGAGTCTATTCAAAGACATTGCAGACCCCAAAAGAGCACTAGAGAAATTACAGCAAAAGAACTGGGTATGAGCACATAATCTGTTTAATTGTAGGTTATTAAAACAAATTTAAAGAGTAGTGCAAAGAACAGAATGTAAAGGTTATATAACCTGACAGTGGGAAATTAACCAGTCAAATTTGGGAGGAGAAAGGGAAAGAAGATGGGTGGTAAAGTAAGAATGTTCTCTTGTCTTTAATAGCTAGGGTTCAAAGAGAATCATTTAGAACTAATAGATAAGCTAATAGAGGTGTAGGTATATTTAAGAGTACAAAGCTAAACAGGAAAAGAGGATATAATGGGATAAAGGGTAGTGGAGGGGTGGTGCAGGAGAAGAAAATATCTTAATTCCATCCTTTCTTATAGGGGATTAAGTAGATAATGCCTAAAGAGATAAGGTTTACAAATATTAATAAAAGTAACTGCTAAATAAAAACATAAACCTTATCTTAAGTATCAAAATACACACACCAAAAGAAAACAGTCTTTAAAAAGAAAAACAAAAATAATTGATAGAACTAAGGTCAATATCTGTCATATCAATAAATATAAATGGGAATTGGAGGTCACAAGATGGCATCCAGCAGCTTGGTCGTCAGGAAGTCAAGCCACATACTCCACTGATACAGACCCTTTAACAGTAGAGGCACCGCAAACTTCATATTCCAGAAGTGTTGAGGACCCAGGAATTCCATCTCACTTCTGGATATTCACTTTATACAGATTTGTCTCCCCTCAGCCAGCTACAAGGAAGTGTTTGGTTTAAGGAGATTAGCTTCATTCCTTTGAAAAAATTAAAAATCCCAAGCCAATAAATAAATGAAACTAAAAAAAAAAAGCCAAAAAGTCATTTAAAGTGAATAGTATATTGGAGGTTTTGGTGAAGTTCTTAAGAGCTGTCACTGGGCTGGGGTGCCTGGATGACTCAGTCGGTTGAGCCTCTAACTCTCCGTTTCAGCTTCAGGCATGGTCTTGGGGTTATGGGATCAAGCCCCACGTGGGGCTCCACGCTTAGTGCAGAGTCGGCTGGAGATTCTCTCTCTCCTTCTCCCTCTGCTTAGGTGTGCTCTCTCACTCTCTTTCTAAATGGACAAATCTTTTTCTAAAAAAAGTTATCACTGGGGACCAGGAAAATATGATATTTTATTTTTGGAAGCTCCTAAAATATAAACAAGCCCTCATCCTAAAGTATTATAATATTTGGTCCTTTAATGTGTGCGTCATGGCATCTCTGCTTCACCAGCAGAACCAAAGCCTTATTTATTCTTTAATCTGTGGTTTCATGAAGATTGTGTGCGTGTTTAACTGTCATATACGTGAGGATTCTAGTTCAGATGCATTTAGCAGTCTTTACTACCACCCTCCCAAATCTTCAGTTTGACTCTCCGAGGTTGGAAACTCACAACACTGAAAGCAGGCCTAGGAGGCCACTTACTACTAGAGTTTACAGAACTGATTGATGGGGCTGGATTGAACCACACACATGCAATGCAACAGGAGTATCAGCCCTGCCAACCTGAAAGAGAGGAAGACCCCGTTGCCTTCCTCGTGGTCTACCTCCTGGTTCGCCTTGGTGGCCACCCAGATTCCTCTGCTTTTAACAGCAATCCTTTTCTTCCTCCAGCTTCCCATTGGCTCTTCACTTTTTTTTTTTTTAAAGATTTTATTTATTTATTTGAGAGAGAGAGAGAGAGCACATGAGAGGGGGAGGGCCAGAGGGAGAAGCAGACTCCCCGCTGAGCAGGGAGCCCGATGCGGGACTCGATCCCGGGACTCCAGGATCATGACCTGAGCCGAAGGCAGTCGCTTAACCAACTGAGCCACCCAGGCGCCCTGACTCTTCACTCTTACATCCATTCAGAGATTCCTGCTCTCAGCACATGTCTGAGCAGTGGATGAGGATGCTTTCTTCAAGGTGCCTGTTAGTAGCAGGGAGGCTTAGACAGGAAGCACCCCCTACATTAGAGGACAAAGCACTCCTGTCATTCAGGCAGAGCCATTTCACCCGAAAGCACGGTGGGCTTGAACGTGAATGTATCAACCTTCCCCCCAACTAAACAATACATGAGTACTCAGCAGAGCTGTGAGCACAACTTGGCTTTGGGCAGATGCTGGATCTAGGTAGAATGTTGATGTCAGGTCATTCTCAAAGGTTTCCTGCCTAAGAAGTTAGTTGACCAGGCTGAGGGACCCCTGCACTAAAGGCTGTGCTGTCTACATTGGGGAAGAAGTTGAGGGAGAATTGGGAAGAACCAGCTGGACGAGAGGCACTGCCTATCTGAAGCAGTTGCAGTGGGAGGGACAGAGAAGGATTCTCTGAAGAAACCACAAAGATGCGCCAAAAGAGAAAAAGCTTTAAAAATCCATCAGGCTCCAAGAGTGAGAGATCATCTAATGGTACCAGGCAAGTGAGAACTTCTCTCTGGCCTTTTCCTATGCTCCCTGCCTCAAACAGCAGCCAGCAGGTGGTGGGGGGTGGGGGAGGAGGAAGGAAAGGAGAGAGAGGCAGCCACCCCCCTTTCCCAGAGGCATGCTGCCCCTGCAGCTGGCCCTGCTGGTGGAGAGAAGTCTTCTTCAATTGAAAACTGAAGCACTGTTAAGATATTGGACAGATTGCTTTCTTTTTGAAGTAAACGCTTTTTGAAAGTTAATGCAGAAATCCTAAGTGTACAACTTGATGAATTTTTGTAAATGTAACCAGCACACAGATCAAGAAATAGAACATTCCAGGACCCTGTAAGGCCTCCTTGTGTTCTCTCTCTGCCTCAGCCCCCCGCCCCCACAAAGAATTACTACAGTTTAGCCCAATTTGATCTTTATGTAAATGAAGTGGATTAATCATTTTTAATGATTGAATTGAGGCCGAATGTGTGACTTAATGAGTATGCCGGGTTGAATAATGTCCTTCCAAAATTAATGTCCACTGGAACCTCAGAATGTTGACCTTATTTGGAAATAAGAGTCTTTGCAGATGGAATCAGTTAGGATAAGGTCATACTGGATTAGGCTCTGCCCTAATCCAATGACTGGCATCCTTACAAGAAGTCCATGTGAGGACAGAGGCAGAGGTTGGAGTGATGCAGCTACAAGCCAAGGACTGCTAGGGGTTTCTGGCAACCACCGGAAGCTAGGAGAGAGGTTTGAAAAGCTGCTTTCTCCCTCAGAGCCTCCAGAATGAACCAAGCCCCTGCCTCCACCTTGCTTTTGGACCTCTGGTCTCCTGAACTGTTAGAAAATAACTTTCTGTGTGTTTTAAGCTATGTGGGTTGTGGTAATTTGTTATGGCAGCCTTAGGAAACTAACAAAATGCAACTCGGGGACTTTGTGTTGAGAAAGAGTGGGCAGAAAATTTACCAGACTTGTCTCAGTTTAAAGAGTGGAGGAAGTAACTATTTCCATTAAACAGGTTTAAAGTGGGAAAATGACTTAAAAATCACTTTTTTGGTTACCCTGCAAGAATAGCTCTGCATCTTCAACCTACCAATTACAGAAGCAAACTGTTGGCTTACTAGAATATCAGAATCTTAAGTGTACAGCAGGGCAATGGAGGTAAAACCTTGCCCAGATTTATTTCATGCACTGTCATTTACTACCAAGCTCTTTTTTTTTTTTTTCTGAGTCAGATGTCCCCAAGCACAGAAACCTCTGGGAGTGGGTTCTTCCAGGAAGTTCTTCAGTGATTCTGATGGGGTCCTGTCCTGAGACCCACCACAGTTCACATACCCCCAAGTGATTGCCAAGTAGAGCTGATCAAAGTTAAGAGGTCATAAACGCAAAACCACATATTCAGGCTTCTTGTGCTCTTCTGCTACTAGTCTGTCTTTAGGCCGTGTATGATTTGGTAGATTCAGCTAGCCCTGCGGACCTGGCCCACACTGTCCTTCTCTTGAGTTTTTAGTGTGCTGGGAGTCTGTGTGTCCCCAGTCCTTCAGCCAGCTGTGTACCGGAAACTATTTAGAGAAAATTAACATGTAATAAGTGAAACCAGCCACTTGGAAAAGTGGCCTGCCCTCATTTCATTTTCTGAGGGTAATTATAATTTCATGTTTTTGATTTATTTCTTATCACTGTCGTGCATGTTAAGTTCTAATCTTTTCATTGGGAAAATTTTCTTACATTATTAAATCAACATGATAATCAGGTTTCCTTTAGCTTGATATGTAAAGACATTTTTTTTTTTTTTAAAGATTTATTTATTTGACAGAGAGAGACATAGTGAGAGCAGGAACACAAGCAGGGGGAGTGGGAGAGGGAGAAGCAGGCTTCCCGCGGAGCAGGGAGCCCGATGTGGGGCTTGATCCCAGGACCCTGGGATCATGACCTGAGCCGAAGGCAGACGCTTAACGACTGAGCCACCCAGGCGCCCCTGTAAAGACATTTTAAGTGTATATAGATACCCAAAATTTATTATTAATCTCTACATTTTTTTTTTTTGCTTTTGTTATTGTTGTTACAGATTTTTTCTACAAAATCACATGGTCATAGCCTGACATTTTTATATGAAAATTGTGCCTTTGGTTGAACTAGAAGGCTCACTTCCTGTTTTTTGTGCATCATGCTTTATTTTCAGGTTCAGTTATGTATGCTCAAAACCAATACTGTTTTTCACTTCTCATTATATGTTATAATTTAAATGGAAAACAATTTTTTTCAAAAGGAGGTCAGGCACTTTCTATGATAGCTGAAGAAAATGTGGTCGAAAATAGCAATTGATGTGGTAGCTAAAATACCCAGAGAAGCAACAAGACAAGAATCTAATCAAACAGAACTCTGAATATTTGGTTAATTGAGGATATACTCAACTGTAATGAAATTAAAGATTGTATCATTTCTGTGGAGACCTTTGAGAATGAGAATATCCATTTGGTTGGAGAGCTTTCGCAGTGAATTAGAAAAAGAACAGAATGATTTATTATAGAAGCCAATCAGGAAACCTAGTCATTCTTCATTTTACTCTATCACCTGGGATTGTTTATCCTTTCTTCTTAGATGTTTCCTTTACGAACATTTATTATCAAAACATGAGGAAATGTTGGGGACTTTAATTATTCAGTGGTTATTCAGCAGTTACCAAGCACTGTATTTGTTTAGGTTCCAGTTTTGTGAAAGTGAACAGAAGTCAGCAGCTCAGCCTGGCGCAGGGGAAGTCAGAGAATGAAATTCCACTGTGGTGAAGGTAAGCCCAGGATAACTTGGGAACACATAGGCTTGGCCCCTCATCCAGATGGAGGTTGGGGCTACGGGCATAGTATGTTTGAGTTGTGGAAGATGAGGAAGAATTAGGGGAGAAGAGGAAGAAAGCAGGACCATGCTGTGCTCACTGAGTCACGTGGCCATGGCACGCTAGTAAGAGACGTGGGCTCTCCAGGAGGTTTTAAGTCGTTCGGGCAGCTGAAGCTCAGGCTTCAGACACCACCGGAACCTTGAATGCCGTATCAGAGTCCAGGCTTTATCTAGGGCAATGTGGATCCCCTGAAGGGATTTTACATGTACTCTATTTATGCATCATACATTCCAACCCCTTTTGAAACCAAACATTCTGATGTTTTTGTGACTTTGGATTAATAATTTCATGCATTCCTCACTCTTTCCATCCCCCATAGTATATAGTTTATCTGTTGAATTCAGATAGTAGTGACAGAAGGTAGACAGAACTGACTTTTGTCTTGTTCTGTTGATACAAGAGAATGGTTAAGTGTAATAGTTGTGAAGTGAGCAGAAAGATACTTGGAAATGTTTCAGGTTCTTTGTGGTCAGTATTTTTGTACATCCTGTAGAAATATGTCATTCCCTATATATTTTCAGGCACTTGTGAAATTTTGGGGTGTATGAATTCCTTTTAGGATTTGTGTGGATGTATTCTCATGATTAATTATTACTGAAGTAGAGGAAATGATATCAGCAGATGTGCAGAGCTTTTATTCGCACTGAATACACTATTCATTTAGACAAAAAGATCATTTCTCAATTCAAATCGGAATATTCTAATTTAAGGCCTAAATCAGTTGTGTCATAATCTCTATGGAAACAAAGCTTTCTACTGTGTAGTAGTTGCGTAAGTAACTCATTTCCCCCTTGTAGATACACAAACTGTAGATGCAGATGCTTCTTTTTGCATTTTCTCTCAAGAACTCTTAAAATAGAAGAGACTTTAGCCAGTGACATTTGTTTATATGTTTTATAAAATTTAAAATATCTGTTCAAATATCCTGCTTACATGCATTCTTATAAAATTGCTGGAATTTAACCATCACTGAAAAGCTGCTTTCTTTTCCTAGTTGAATTCTGACTCAGAGGGTTAAATTATCCCACTCAGTTCTTAGCATATTAGCATCACCTGTCTGTGCAAGGCTCCCTCTGGTTGGGCTGTCTTCTTATTTTTTTCTGGATCTTCAGGCATTTATATATCATGGGTATATAGGAGTCCTTTGTCAGTCATATGTTGTGCAGATACCGTCTCCCATTCTGTAGCTGACCTTTTCATTACCAGGGTCTTTTGATGAACAGAAGTTCTTAATTTTAAAATCTAGTTTTCAGTCTTTTCCTTTTTATGTTTAAGAAATCCTTGCCTACCTCCAGAGGTTCCTCTTTTTTTGTGGTTTAGTGATCTTCATCTGATTCTCCACTCCCTTTCCCTCCCTGCCAACTAATCATAATCATTCTAATGTGTTTAGTATCTATGTTATTTCATTTTTGTGTGTTGTTGTAAAGTATGTATTGTTACGTGCTTATGTATTTTTAATTTTTGTAAATGGTATTGTATTGCAGATCTCGTTTCTTTTTTCACTTAGCATCTGTGTTTAAGATTCATCATATTACTGGGGTGCCTGGGTGGCTCAGTGGGTTAAGCGTCTGCCTTGGCTCAGGTCATGATCCCGGGGTCCTGGGATCGAGCTCGGCGCCGGGCTCCCTGCTCAGTGCAGAGCCTGCTTGCCTCTCCCCCTCCCCCGCTTGTGCTCTCTCTTGCACACTCAAATAAATAAATAAAATCTTTTTTAAAAAAAGATTCATCATATTACTGTGCCCCAATTAGATGTACGCATATTGCCTACAGCTCTGCTACTGCACATAAGCCTGGACAAACGTCTTTGCACGTAACCCCTTACAGATCTCTGTTCGTAGACCCCAAATTCTCACTTCTGGGTTTTAGGGTATGCAGGTACAGGCATTTGGGGCTTAACTCAGTAACTGGTTCCTGAACATCACATGCTCTAAGTGGAAATTTCAACCAGGAGTCATTACTTAGTCTTTTAAATGGAAAAATTTGTACAATTCATTGTCAGTCACCTCAAAACCCTGAACCTGTTTCCTGCAACATAACAAATTTACTAAAGCCCTATACGTAAATAACATTCTAGCTTGTTAGGTTGTAAAATGCTTAAAACATCACTTTGTAGTCGCCAGGTGTTGTGGTTATTGACAAATAGTTGCGCCTGCGCAGTGCGTCTCTTCCGCTCTGGGCTCGGCCCTAGTTTGCTGTGACTTGGCTGAACAGGACGCCCCAAGGAGGTCGGAATCGTGGGTAAATATGGGGCCCGTTAGGGTGCCTCCCTCAGGAAAACGGTGACGAAGACTGAAATGAGCCAGCCCGCCAAGTACACTTGCTCCTTCTGTGGCAAAACCACAATGAGAAGATGAGCTGTGGGGATCTGGCACTGTTGTTCCTGCCTGGAAACCGTCAACGGTGGCGCCTGGACCTGCCACACCACTTCTGCCGTCCCGGTAAAGGCCGCCGTCGGACGACTGAAGGAGTTGAAAGGCCAGCAGAAGCTCCGCCATTTGAAACATTGCTAGCCTAGAATAAATGGGCTGATTTATGTAACAAAATTACCTTGGCTTGTTAGATTTATGACTTAGATGTTCCAATTTGCGTTGCATTAATTTTGCTTTCTCAAAAAGACTTGGAAATTAAAAATCTTATTTTTTATGGGGCTAGGGGAGGAAACAAGTTGTTGCTTAGAATGCACTAATAAGAACAGTTCGCCTGCCTTCCTGTAACTTCCAAAGGAAGGCAGTGGCCCCATGGAGGATGGTGCTAGGATGCCCTCTCTGCACCAGCAGCTTTGGGAGCTGCACGTCACCTTTGACACTCCATGCTTTCCAAAGTGCTTATGCAATTATGACTACTTGCTGTTCTAACAAGTGTATTTGGATTGTAATTTGAGACTTCCTGCACATCATTTTGTTAAAAATGTATTAGACTTCTAGTTTCTAGTTCTGGGCACGAGGAGCTTAGAAATCAACTCTGTCCTAACAATAAGTAAACAGCTGAAGAGACTGAAGAATCAACAACTCTTAAATCCATGAGGGAAGACACAGTGCCCCCAAGATGGGAGAGCCAGGTGAATGCGGGGATACACTGCTTACCAGAGACTCAGAGCAAAAGTCATTCAGGAGTGCTGGCATAGGGAAACCTGAACTTCAATTGGCCATTGCTGGAGGCTCAGTGCGGATAACTCTGAGAGAATTAGAATGTTCTGAGGGACTGTGGTATGGGGTGGGGGGCTCACAGTATTTTGAAGTTTGCCTCCAGGAGCTTGACACGATTGGCACAGTAAATATCAGAAAGAAAATATGTTGTCTACAAGAAACTCACTTTAAATATAAAGACACATGGGGCACCTGGGCGGCTCAGCCGGTTAAGCGTCAGACTCTTGATATTGGCTTAGGGCACGATCTTAGGGTCCTGGGATCCAGCACCCCCATCAGCTCTGGGCTCAGCGGGGAGTCTGCTTGTCTCCCTCTCTCTCTCTGCCCCTTCCCCCTGCTTGCGCCCATGCACGCTCGCACACTCGCTCTCTCTCTCTAAAATAAATCTTAAAAAAAAAAAGACCTCTACAATAAAAGTAAATGGTTAAAGACATGCCGTGCTAACACTAAAAACAAGCAAGCGTAGCTCTATTAATTTCAGACAGAGCAGACCTCAAAGTAAGGGAAGTGATCAGGGATATAGAAGGACACCACATGATGATAAAGAAGTCAGCTCTCCAAGAAGACATAACAATCCTTTATGTGTATGCACCCAACAACAGAACATCAAACTGTGTGAGACAAAACCCAACAGAACTGCAAGGAGAAATGGATGAGTTCACGATCATGGTAGGGGACCTCAAGACCTTTCAGAAATGGACCTATCCAGCAAGCGGAGAGCCAGTAGCCAGTAAGGACATGATGGAATGCAGCACCACCATCAATCAACTGGATATAATTGACATCTATAGACTACATCATCTAATAGTAAAGTACACATGTTCCCCTGCCCTCTCAAGCTCCTGTAGAACATTCACCAAGGTAGACCACATTCTGGGCCATAACACTTGAATAAATTTGAAAGAATAGAAATCATGCAATGTCTGCTTTTATTTTTTTAAGATTTTATTTATTTATTTGACAGAGACACAGCGAGAGAGGGGGAACACAAGCAGGGCGAGTGGGAGAGGGAGAAGCAGGGAGCCCAATGTGGGACTCGATCTCAGGACCCTGGGATCATGACCTGAGCCGAAGGCAGACACTTAGCGACTGAGCTACCCAGACACCCCAATGTCTGCTTTTAGACCACAATGGAAATAAACTAGAAATCAATAACAAAGATAACTGAAAAATCCTCAAATATATGGAGATTAAACAACACACTTCTAAATATAGATGGGTCAAAGAAGAAATTTCAAAAGAAATTTTAAAATATTTTGAAATAATGAAAATTAAACACAACTTACCAAGAGTTGTGAGATGCAACAAAAGCACTGCTTAGAATGCATAACTTAAAAAGAGTGATCTAAAATTAGTAATCTAAGTTACCACCTTAGGAAACTTGGGGGAAAAAGAGCAAATTAAATCCAAAGTAAGCAGAAGAAAAGAAATAATGGAATTAAAGCAGAAATTAGTGAAATCAAAAACAGGAAATCAACAGAGAAAAATTAATGAAGCCAAAAGCTAGTTCTTTGAGAAGATCAATAAAATCGATAAGCCCCCAGCCAGGCTAGCTAAAAAAGAGAGCAGATACTAATTCTTAGTATTAGCAATGAAAGAAGGAACTTCATTACAAATTCCATGGAAGTTAAAAGGTTAATATTATAAACAATTCTGTGCCCACATATTTGATAACCTAATGAAATGGACCAATTCCTTGAAAGACACAAACTGTCAAAACTCATACAAGAACTTGATGATCTGAATAGGCCAAATCTATTGAAGAAATTAAGCCAGTAATTAATAATCTTCCAAAACAAAGTACCAGGCCTATATGGCTTCACTGGTGAATTCTACCAAACATTTAAGGAAGAAATTATACTAACTCTCTACAGTCTCTTTCAGAAGGTAGAAGCAGAGGGAATACCTCCTGACTCATTCTGTGAAGCCAGCATTACCTTAATACCAAAACCAGATAAAAGACATTACAAGAAAAGAAAACTACAGACCAGTATGTCTCATGAACATAGATGTAAAAATTCCCAACAAATTACTAGTAAATCAAATTTAAAAAGTATAAAAAGAATTATATGCCACACCAAGTGAGCTTTATCCCAGGTAAGCAAGGCTGGTGGTTCGACATTAGAAAATCTGTTAATGGGGCACCTGGGTGGCTCAGTCATTACGCGTCTGCCTTCGGCTCAGGTCATCATCCCAGGGTCCTGGGATCGAGCCCCGCATCGGGCTCCCTGCTCAGCGGGAAGCCTGTTTCACCCTCTCCTACTCCCGCTGCTTCTGTTCCCTCTCTCGCTGTGTCTCTCTCTGTCAAATAAATAAATAAAATCTTTAAAAAAAAAAAATCTGTTAGTGTAATCTATCACATCAACAGCCTAAAAAGGAAAAATCACATGATCATATCAGTAAATGCAGAAAAAACATTTGAGAGAATCCAAAACCCTTTCATGATAAAAACTCTCAGTAAATTAGGAAGAGAAGGGAACTTCCTCAACTTGGTAAAGAATATCTACAATAAGCCTGCAGCTAACATCATACTTAATGATGAAAAACTTGAAGTTTTCTTGCCAAGATCAGGTGTAGGGCAGTGATGTACCCCCTCTCACCACTCCTTTCCAACATCATACTGGAAATTCCTGCTAATGCAATGAGACAAGAAAAGGAAATAAAAGGTGTACAGTTGGAAGACCTAAAACTGTTTTTGTTTACAGATGACATCATCATTTATGTGGAAAATCTAAAATAATTGACAGAAAAACTAACAATTGATAGAATTCATAAGTGATTATAGCAAGGTTGCAGTATACAAGGTTAATACATAAAAGTCATTGCTTGGGGTGCCTGGGTAGCTCAGTCAGTTAAGTGTCTGCCTTTGGCTCAGGTCATGATCCCAGAGTCCTGGGATCGAGCCCTGCATCAGGCTCCCTGCTGAGCCTGCTTCTCACTCTCTTCCCTGCTCGTGCTCTATCTCTGTTACTCAAATAAAATCTTTTTTTTTTTTTTTTTTTTTTTTTTAAAGTCATTGCTTTCCTGTATACTAACAATGAGCAAGTAGAATTTGAAATTAAGAGCACAATATTGGGAGTGCCTGGCTGGCTCAGTCAGTAGAGCATGTGACTCTTGATCTCAAGGTTGTGAGTTCAAGCCCCATGTAGGGTGTGGAGCCTACTTAAAAAAATAAATAAAAACACAATATCATTTACAATTGTACCCCGAAAAAGGAACAAAATATTTATTAGTATAATTCTAATAAAGTGTGTACATAATCTATATGAGGAAAACCACAAAACTCTGATGGACAACATCGAAGAACTAAATAAAGGGAGAGACATTCCGTATTTGTGGATATGAAGACTCAATATTGTGAAGATGTCAGTTCTTTCCAACTTGATACATAGATTCAAGGCAATCCCAGTCAGAGTTCCAACAAGTTACTTTATGGATATTGATACACTGACGCTTAACGACTGAGCCACCCAGGCGCCCCAGCCATTCTCATTTTTTATGGATCGATTTTCTTACCACCTTTTAGAGGCAATCTTCTTCCAGGGTTTCAGGAAAACCTTTATTTGTCCCTTGTACCAAATACATTAATATATTTAAGAACTAGGTCCTATTTTTTACACATATTTCAAGGTATCATGAAGTGAATGGTTCTTATTAGAGATTACCTTTGTGCTCTGAAAGAAATAGCTCTTTGGAAAAATATGGTTTTAAAAATGCCTTAAAGTGTGTATGTTTTTTTTTTTTTTAAAGTGTGTATATGTGCATGTGTAAAGTTATAGTTTTATAGCAAAAGCTTCTTGGAAAATCTTTTCTGTAGATACTTTAGAATTTATTGGGCGTTTGCTCACAGTCAGGCATTGTGTTAAACTCTTTAAATAGTGCATTTAACCCAGACACCATTTTCTGCTCGACACTATGGGTTTGGGGAAAAAAGGACCTGAACAGTTTTACCCAAGCATGTGACTTGATTTTGACATTCGGTTGGGAAAACATATAAAAGTCTCCTTGTAAATATTTGCTGTTTAAATTGACTGAAGGGACAATTAGGAGCAGGTAAAGAGAGAAAAGAGAGAGGCGGACAGTGGGGATGGATGTGGAACATTTGGCCTGCTCAGAGAGAAGGACCTGGGAGAACAGTTAGGAGCTTTGCTGTGGGGTAGATCTTGGTGCCATCTTGTGGGTGGATCTGGAAAGAACCAAACAGACCCATACCAGCCTCTACCAGGATGCCTTGCAGAACCCCAAATTTCCATGAACACCTAAATAAAACTGTAAGTCAGATATCAGAACTCTGGTCTAGGAACCAGTAGATTTGATTATGTCCTGTCCATCAGCAAGTCTTGATCACCCTGCCTCCAAAATGCCCCAAAGCCATCTGCTTGTCTCCATGGCAATTCCTGGGCCGTAGGGCCATCCTCTCTCACTTGGACTGCTATGGAAGCTTCCTCAGTGGTCTCCTTGCCTCTGCTGTCACGTCCCACTGTACATTCCCCACCGGGGATCCATTTAAAATATAAAGGGGATCTATTTAAAGGGATCTATTTTAAAAAATAAAAATTAGATCCTATCACTTTCTTGTATAAAATTCTTTAGTGGCTTTTGATGAAATTTAGGATAAAACTCAAGTTTCTTGTCCTGGCTTAGAAAGCTCTGCATCTTACTGCCCCTGTCTAGCCATGACCTCATCTCCTGCCCTCTTCCCCTTCCTTTCCTTGAATGTCCCCCATTCCCACCATAGGTCCCATGCACCCCTGTTCCCTCTGCCTGGGGCTCCTTCTTCCGTTCCTTGCATGGCTGCCACCTTTTAATTCAGATCTCATCTTCCACATTGCTGCCTCAGAGGCCTTTCTGGACTCTGATTCAAAATAGCACCCCCGTTAGTCTCCATCACATCTCCCCCTGATAGGTAGAGATACTGTCTGTCTTGTTCTCTGTTGGGTGTTGAATGCCTAGGAAACCAGTTAGTGTACCAGGGGTGCCCAACAAAGATTTGTCAAGTGGGTGAATGCTGCTTTCCAGGTTCTTGGTCTTATTTCCACTAAATATAGGTTAGGGTCAGGTGATTTTAGGCCTTTCCCAATGGAGCATAAAAAAGACCACAGGAATTCAGTCCCCCTGAATTGGGTCTTGTTCTCATCATTGTCCTTTACCAACTGTTGAACCACACTGCTCTGAGCTTCAGTTTCTTCATCATTAAAATGGAGTTAATAAGGGGAGCCTGGGTGGCTCAGTGGTTAAGCGTCTGCTTTCGGCTTAGGTCGTGATCCCAGGGTCCTGGGATCAAGCCCCACATCAGGATCCCTGCTCAGCAGGAAGCCTGCTTCTCCCTCTCCCACTCCCCCTGCTTGTGTTCCCTCTTTCGCTGTGTCTCTGTCAAATAAATAAATAAAATCTTTTAAACAAAATTAGCTGTTGAGTAAACATCGATTCAAAAATATTTCTTGGGGGCTCCTGGGTGGCTCAGTTGGTTAAACGACTGCCTTCGGCTCAGGTCATGATCCTGGAGTCCCGGGATCGAGTCCTGCATCGGGCTCTCTGCTCAGCAAGGGGTCTGCTTCTCCCTCTGACCCTCTTCCCTCTCGTGCTCTCTGTCTCTCATTCTCTCTCTCTCTCAAATAAATAAATAAAATCTTTTTAAAAAAATATTTCTTAAATGCCCACCGTGTGCCAGGGACTGTTTTGGATACTGGAAATACAGCAATGAATAAAGCATATAAATCCCTGCCTTCATAGAACTTACATTCTTAGTGGGAGAGGCAGACAGTAAAGAAGATAAATAGTAAAATATGGAGTTTTGCAAATGATGACTGAGAACTACAGAGAAAAAAACAGCAGGCAAGGGATAGGCGATGTTGGTTTGGAGAAACAGAAGTTTTAGGTAGATTGGTATTCTGTATCTCTTTTCTCTCCCACCCCTACCCATGATCAAGATTCATAACCCTGGTTTGGCCTTCTAGTGTCACTTCTAAATGTTAGGTCAGTTAGGCAAACAAAAGAAATCTGATATGTGGTTTGTCAAAGTTTCAATAATAATTTATTTTGTGTTTCTGTTAGCCATATTTACAAATATTACTTTATTAAAATACAAAGAGACTACTTACAATCTCTCTTTAACAATCAGTATTAATAACACATATCTAAAAATCCAGAAGACTAAGCAACTTGTATAATTACCAATATCCATGAACATAGTGTTGTTTCTGTATTGTCGAAAGATATCAATTGCTTTTGAAGCTGAAAGATTAAATCAAAGCTGTGATATTAAACTTAGCTTGAAGAGGACTATTCTCTTTTAAATATTAATGTGCACAACAAATTATTAAGAGGGCCGTGACCTTGAAACATTAGGTCAGTTTGATTCTGATTTTCATACACAAAGAAAGGAAGAATGCAGGAATTCTATAGTTCTGATCCCCTTTTCCAGAGCAGTTGGGAAGTTGTTTACTCTTTGAGGGCTCACTGCTGACGTCTGCTCACTGAGTAATGTCATCAGATTTCCTGGTGGTGGTTATTTTGGGGGGGCAATGGTAAGTAGTTGTCCGGCTCTGCTGGGACACTGCTCGACAGAGGTCCTGAGAGCCGGATATACCCCGTAGACAGGATGTAAGGTTAAAATGCAATCTAGTTAAGTAAATAAGTGTTCGGTGGTAAAATACAGTTGCTGAAACATTACTGTTTTAAAATGATATTAAAATTATACTGAGGCAAAATTAATAATTTTTAAAAAATCTATAGCTTCTTTTATTTCTTAAAATGAATGCAATGGTGAGTTATTTTTGTAAGTTGAGATCATAAAGTTATACTGTCCTTTGTCTGTGAAAGTTATTTCACCCACTTTTGGTGTGGACCGTGTGCTCAGAGTTGTTTTCCTGGGAGGGATAAGGCTTTGCCCTGAGCCATTCATACTTTTATCTTGTCCCTCAGCTTGTAATCAACTCTGTATTATACATCTATGTGTGTGTGTACACACATATGTATTTTTTTAAACGTGCTAGTCGTTATCATATTTTTAAATTTTATTAATTATTAACCTTAACTTTATTTTTTTTTCCTCTTGGTTTCCTTAAGTTTGTACTGTTGACTTTCTCAAACTTAGTGACTTGAAAGCTTGGTAAGTGTATTTAATTCTTGTTTGGTGACAGAAGGATTTAAGGCTATGAATCTTGCCTCTGAGTAAAATTTAGCAGTATCCCGTAAGTTTCATTACATGGTATTTTCATTTTTATTATTTTCCAGGTAATCTGTAGGTATAATTTGCATTTCCCTCTCTGACCCAGCAATTACAAGTTAATATTTAAAAATTTTTCAGGGCAGTGGTGTTTCTTGATTTTGCTTAAGCTCATGTTTTTAATTTCTGGTTTGTTGGCATTATGGTTGAAGAATAAAAATGGTACCATTTTTACTTTTAGCCATGTGTTTTTAAAGTTTCCTCTGTGACCTAGTATATTATATGTTTTTACACTAGTCATAAATATTTCTTTTTCTCCTTTGAGACTTTTTTGTCTACTTGACCCTTCAGAGCCAATTTCGTAAGTATCCTCTGTCAGAGGCTACCGCTCCCCACTCACGTAGGCGACCCAAGTACTGCCTCGCTCTTGCCTTATCTTGGGCAGTAGCAGCGGGCTTCCTGCTCATGAGTCTTCTGCTTTCTCCTATGAAACTGTCCCCCCTGCTATAGAAAGTTAGCGAAATGATTTTCCTTCTCTTTCTTTCTCCTGTCATTTTCTTCCTTCTTTCTCCTGAGTAGGTCCGCTGCATTCTCCAAGCAGTCCGTCTATATCCTTCTTTGTACTTTCTTTCATTCATTCCTTTAAACTTTGTAAAAACTGACAGAAACTCTTTGTTCAGATTGGTCTCAGTGCCTCTTGCTTTCCTTCTGAGTGCACCATGAGCGTATGATTGTATAGAGCAGACCTGTCTTTGAAGACTCTCCTGGCCTCCTTGGATCATCTCAGGACTGCTGGCTTTGGCATCAGCTGCGCCCCTCGCTATGAGGCTGGCCTGCAGCTACACAGTGCAGGGGGTTAGATCGTGCTGGGGGAGGTCTCTTCTCAGCCTCCCGCCCTGCCACAGAGTCCCCCTCAGTCTTAGGTCTGGAATAGTAGTGGCCCTCATTCTTAGGATTTTGAGAGATGAAATTGTTACAAAGCAGATCAGAAACTAGGCTGGTGTCCCATAGTTGGCAGGCATCACCTTCTAGCAGTGAGAAATAAACATGGACTTGCCCCATCACTGAGCAAGCTTTGTTTCATTTGTTAACTGGGGATAGATCGCTACTTGAGGGGAGACATGGGAGGTGGGCAGTCAGGAAATATCTTGCAGGAAAGCTTATAGATCTAGGATTTTTTTTGCCATGGAATCATACCACCACCCAGAGGCCTGGGGATCCCTTCAGTACATACAGTGGTTCTGGGAAAATTGCAGAAATTTGTCTCCTCCTCTGGGTAGCAACTCAGTGCCAGCACCCATCACTCAGGGCTGTATTTCAGCCCTGTATTCTTCCTCCCCTGGGCTCCCTTATGCAGTGCACAGACTGCCTACACCTTCCAGTGGCCCTGGCTTTGCAGTGAAATCCCAGCTGCCACTTGCTGACTCTGTGGCATTAAACAAGGTACTTGGAAGCTCAGTTTTCCAACCGTAAACCTCTCTGTGTTACTATAAAGATCGAGCAAGATAACACACGTTCAGCAATTAGGATGACGCCCAGTATACGCTAAGCCCCTCCATTGGTGTTATGATTATTATTGCTCATTGGGATTTGGTTATGACATTGTATTTACCTGTGTCGTTTTAGTGCTGAGTTCTCAAGTAGATAAGCAATTATTGATAAACATTGTGCTCCTCTGTAAAATGCTCTGATGTCACATGATTCTAACTGCTGGATTTCATTATGTGTGTGCCATTCTTGAAGTAAGATTTCATGGTACATCAGGAGAAAGATAGAAGGAATCAGTGTTCATTCAGTGTCTAGTTTGGGGGGGCCCTTTATATTGTAAACTCATTTGTCTTTGTAACAAGTGAGAAGGCTGAGGAAGGTTGAGTAATTCACTTAAAGTCATACACAGCTAGGAAAAGCAGAGCCAGGATCAGATTCATTTTATTTTTCCCTCCCTACTCTGCACCTTTCCTGAGGGTTAGAAGGAGATCCCTGGGATTCTGTGTAATAACTATTTATGTAATTTTTCTCTGGAGTAAAAATCTCACTTTCATCTGTGGCACTGATTAGAGAAATTTTAAAGTGAGCTTATCTTTAAAAAATATATATATTTTAAGCATACCTTTTTCTTACAGGTAGCAGTAGCTGATGTGCAGTTTGGCCCCATGAGATTTCATCCACATCAACTCCAGGTAATAATAAGCCATACTGTGATTTTTACATACTGATTTTCTTTAAAGAGGGGGAGGGAGAGGGCCTAACAGTGAAAACAGTTTTCTATTTTAGGTAATAGTATTGGATCAATGGTAAACTCCTGAAGCTGATAATAGTACCCTAGTTATACAAGAGAATATACTTTTCTTGGACACACATGTGTGTGCACCGTACTTTGAAAGGTTCAGCAATAAAGAAAAGAATGTGCATAATTGTGGGGGGGGAGGGGGAGAGCAAAGGGAGCACAATCTTAACAATTGATGAAAACAGAAGAAGGGTCCACCAACGTTCATTGCACTCACAGCTTTTCTGTAGGTTTGAAATTTTCCAGTATAAAAAGGCAAAAGCGTGGTCTTTTCTGTGTGGCTGAATATGCTCTGTCAGAAAATATTTAAGCGATCAAATCCAAAATATTAGACGACATCAGCTATTGAAATTGAGCTCCAAAGTTATTTGATGCTTCCTGCACACAAACCGCAGAAGTGTGCCTTTGTGGTAGTTGCGCACTTGGCGAAACTTAGAGGAGCTAAGCCTTGGGGGACAGGGTCTCCGTCAGCTTTGCAGTCTTTCTCACAGGCCGCCCCCCTCCACCTTACCAGTGTTGCCCTCATGAATCCATCTGGGTCTGGAGGGACGGAGCGGTGCGCTTTTGACCCAGACCTGGCCGGAGGTGGGGGGTGGGGGGTGGGGGGTGCCTGGCTGGAGAGGCGAGAGGCAGCAGATGCAGGCCTCCGCTGATCGAGGCCAGGCCCCGGGACAGTGAGCCATCATCCTGGGCCAGGGGCATAGCTGCCACCCCTTGAGCCCGGCGCTGTGCCTGTGTTGCTTAGCCGACGGTTTTCTTTATTTTGTCATTTGCTGTCAATGAGAACTTTATCGATTTTTATTGAAATGCAGTTGGCCTACAGTATTATATTGGTTTCAGGCGTACAACAGAGTCATTCAACATTTATACACATTAGGAAGTGACCATCACGATATCTCTAGCTACCATGTGTCACCATATAATGTTGTTACATATTGTTAACCATATTCCCCCTGCCATACCTTGTAACCCCGGGGTCGTATATATTTGAGACTGGAAGTTTACCTTATTTATTTATTTATTTATTTACTTGAGAGCAGGGGTCAGGGGGTTTGGGGGAGGGGCAGAGGGAGAGGGAGAGAGAGAATCTTAAGCAGGCTCCAGGCCCAGCGCGGGGCATGGAGCCCGACGCGGGGCTGGATCTCACAACCCTGAGATCATGACCTCAGCCAAAATCAAGAGTCGGATGCTTAGCCGACTGAGCCACCCAGGCACCCTTGGAAGTTTACCTTTTAAAAATCACTTTCCCCCTTGGGGCGCCTGGGTGGCTCAGTTGGTTAGGCGACTGCCTTCGGCTCAGGTCATGATCCTGGAGTCCCGGGATCGAGTCCCATATCGGGCTCCTTGCTCAGCAGGGGATCTGCTTCTCCCTCTGATCCTCCCCCCTCTCATGTGCTCTCTCTCTCTCTCATTCTCTCAAATAAATAAATAATAAAAAAATCTTTAAAAAAAAAAAAGAATAAAAATCACTTTCCCCCAAGACAAATATCATATGATTTAACTTACATTTAGAATCTAAAAAAATAAACCACCACCAACAACAAAAAGCAGAAGCAGACTTATAGAGAACAATCTGGTAGTTTCCAGAGGGAAGGGAGGTTGAGGGATTACCTAGCTGGTTATGAGGTATTATATTTTGGTCTGCTTGAAATCTTATCATCAAAGTAATTTCTTTTAACTTGGAGGAATTACATAAAATCTTGAGTCAAAACATTTAATACATTATTTAAAGTTTTAAGTATTTGGGGCAGCTTGGTGGCTCAATCGGTTAAGCATCTGCCTTCGACTCAGGTCATGATCTCGGGGTCCTGGGATCGAGCCCCACATCAGGCTCCCTGCTCAGGAGGGAGTCTGCTTCTGCCTCTACCTCTGCCTCTGCCCCCCACTCATGCTCCCTCTCCCTCTCTCCCTCTCTCTCTCTGAAATAAATAAAACTTTATTTTTTAAAAAGATTTTATTTAAGTATTCTAAAAGTTTGACTAAAATAGTTTTAGTTTTTGCCATCTAAGGACTTGTCTAGTTAACTTACTGTTAATTAAAATAAGTATTTGTGTGTTGTAATTGAAATAATTTTAAGATAAAATGCTTAATCAAGCTTTTGTTGAGTTCTGCCAGTGAGCTTATTAGCAAAAGAATAAGTATATGACCCATGCACTTGGACTTCCAGACAAGAGCAGATAAAATAGCACTAATTTGGGGGAGCTGAGTGATAATGTCCCTGACTTATGTGTAGGAGGATTTCTATCAACAGATTATTATGTTCACATCTGTGTACTTGCCTTGAAAACACTTGGGAGTTTTCTGTGGCATGTTAAGAAATTACCATTCTAAAACTTTTTTTTAAAAAAGTGTTCACACTTTTTTGATTCAGGTACTTTTAGTGTTTACCAAAGAAGATAACCAGTGTAATGGATTCTGCAGGGCGTGTGAAAAAGCAGGGTTTAAGTGCACAGTTACCAAGGAGGCTCAGGCTGTTCTTGCCTGTTTCCTGGACAAACATCATGACATCATCATCATAGACCACAGAAACCCCCGGCAGCTGGACGCAGAGGCGCTGTGCAGGTGAGCCTGGGACGCGGGCCTAAGTAGCCCCACTGGCATGTGTGACGATAGGAGCAGCCCAGAAGTTCACCAAGTTAAGTTCACGGTCTTCCAAGTTGCCTTCTTTGCACGTAAAATAAGACATAAGGACAGCATTATTTCTAGCATTGATCTTCCTCTGTTCTGTTTTACTTTGCTTTGCTTAAAACAGTAAAAAAAAAAAAAGAAAGAAAAGAAAACCATTAAGGGTTAAAATGAAACCCAATCTGTAACTAACTACAACCGTCACCTGCATGTTACTGCAACAGGAGCTAATAAAATCTTCCAGATGTTTTTAAAGTTATAAAAAATTGAAAACTGTCTTCTAATGTTAGGCGAATGTGCCTTGTTTATAGTACTCGCAGAATATCAAAACATGTGAACTGGGTTGCTTAATAGGAGGTTCTAGAGAAGTATAGATTGTCATGTGTGCATGTCCTCTACTAAGTTCCCACCCCTGACATCCAGCCTCTGTTGGGGGGGGGGGGGGCGGTTCCCAAGGGAAAGCTCTGAGCTGCAGAAGTTCTCTTTCTTGCTGAGCCCAACCTAATCCCCTTTCCCAGATTTGCAGCATTCAAGGGCAGGAATGGTCTTTCCTGGGTGGAGCATATCCTCACTGGTCTTGGCAGCTCCTAACAGTGAGGTTTCATATCCCAGCCCCATCAGGGCTGCTTCCTCTGAGTGTCCTCTTCCAGGCGGTAGCCCTTGTAAGCGTGGTTCCAGAACCGAAAATCTCACACCAGGTTTGGATGGGTCAGTGAAGAGTAAGCAGGATAGCCATCCCCCTTAGGCTGTCCAGGGAGAAGATGATTACAAACGCAGCCCCTGAGCATGTTCCTCTCCTGAGGGCTGTGTCACAGCCTTGGCCAAGAATCTCTGGTTTTTCTTGCTAGCTGTGTTTTACCACATCATCTCCATCTTGTTAGCTGAGGGTGTGTGTGTGTTGTGTGTATGTGTGTTGGGGGGGAGGGTCCTTGTGCCATAGTGAGTGAGTTTTCTAGAGGCAAGAGTAGGCCCTGATTTAGTTTTCTAAGTCACTTTCATCTCAATTCTGGTTGTGCCTGGTTTACCTCCCTTAAGATCATCCCTTTAAGGGAACCTGCCCACTGTGGAGTGTTCCTTCAAGGAGTCATTCCAGGCTCTCCCTCCTGAACTTGTTCACATGCTCTCTGTCCCTCTGCTGACTTACACAGTTCATGAGGCCTTCGCCCTGGCAGAGCTCTGTCCTTTCCTTCCTCTTGCTTTTGGGATACCTAATCAACACCACCTGTGAAGGGTTTTCATCAGTTGCTGACTTATCTAAACAACCAGCCTTCTTCTGTATGTCTCTACTGGGGACATTTGGAACTCCTCACACTCCTTTATCAGATGCCTTGCTGAAGGCCAGATATTCTGTGTCTGTGCCATTTCCAAATCCACTGGTTGAGGAACCCTGCTTTGCAAGTCTTCTCCATTCTGGGCACGGTCTTTGGTACTAGAGCTCCACAGGTAAATAAGACATGGTTCTTGCCTCTGAAGAGCTACCGTTCCAGTTGGCAGGGCAGGTGAGTGATTTTAGTACAGGCTGCCCACGAGGAGGAATATGCAAAGTGCCGCAGTTGGCCTGTGTCGGGGAGAGCTGCTCCAGGCGGAGGGGGCAGCATGTGCAGGAAGAGGCAGGTATCCTGGGCTTCTCTGCTCGGGATTGACGGGTGCTGGGCTGGGCAGGCATGCGACGTGGCTCTGGCGAAGGCTGGAGGAGCAGCCCGGAGCCCCATCTTGAGGGCCTTAGGTGCTGAGCCGCAGGCTTGGACTTCAGCCTGTAGGCAGTTGAGACACTGACATGGTCTGTGCAGGGGCACATCAGGAGCAAGTGGAGTGAGCCGCTGCCGGCTAGAGAGCGGAGGAGAAGGGCAGGGGGGCCAAGGCGAGTCAGTCACCTGTGAGGCTGTTGGAGGCCGTCTTGTGCGGATTACAGTGCCGCCTCCCCGCTTCCTGTCAAGAAACCCGTGAAGCTGACAGACAAAAGCTGACCACAGCAATTAAGAAGCCAAAGATAAGCTGATAGTTATATCTGAAGCTGGGAGAGCAGAAGAAGGCCAGGATTCCCACTGTATCTCTTGTACCGTGGGGCCTAATGAAGAACCTCTCCTGAAACGTCCTCCGCATACTTCAGTCTCTGAAGCTGAAGTACCAAACGAACCTAAAGGAAGGAGATGGAAAGAGGCTCTGCTTCGCTGCCACGGTCGTGCTGAGCCTGGGACGCTGGAGTTGTGCTGACCAGAGAAACAGACGGCTCTGCCTTAGCTGAGCACCAGAGCCCTGCCCGAGGTCCCCCAGTCCCTGCTGCCTCCTCATTCTCTACTTTCTGTGTCCCCTGGGATCCCCAAGACCTAGAGCAGAGGGAGAGGGACAGAGACCTGGGTTTTTCTACCATGTTGTGAGGAGGGGCAGGAGCCTAAGGAGTGTGAAAGCAGTCTTTGACGTGTTACAGTTGCAGAACAGCAGACTGCATCAGTTCTCAGGTTTAGTTAGAGGGTGGGGAGAGCCAGCCAGGAGTCCACTGTGTGCGGCTCACCTCTGCCTGCCTGCTGGCCGTGCTCCCTGAGCAGGAACTCGCATCTGCTGACTTGATCTGCAGGCCCAGACCGAAGAGGAGGGCTGCCCATGCCAAGGGCCTAGCAAAGGCGTGCAGGGGAGGCTTCTGTGACTCTCTCTGCTGCAGGCTCCCCACGGGGTTGATCTCGCTTCCCTTCAAGGATGAATGACCAGGATAAAGGCCTATAAAAAGCTGCCAGATAACAGAGGGGAGAGAATAGCCTTAAAGACTAAGAAAATGATTCACCACAAGGAAGTGCCTTCTGAGTGCCTATGGTACTCAGAAGAAATGAAGAACTGTTCCTTCGTGCACCAGGAGTAGGGCTCTGTCATGAAAGGGAAGACTTGATAAAGGGAGGTGAAGGAAATAAAGCCCTGCATGGGAGCCCAGAGGGCACCAGCAGAATTAGATCTAGGTTGAATGCAGGAGCAAGACTCAACTCGGGTGCCGGACGCCTTCGACCATCTCTGGATTCACCTCAGTCCGGGACTCTTTGTTCCACTGTAAATTCCATTCTTTTCCATCCGAAACTCATTCCACACGGTGGAGGGAACAGTGGTGAAGTACAAGTATGGAGTTGTTGTAAAATGTGACTCACTGAAGGGCCTTGCTGGGCTCTTGGGAGTAAGCCTCCGTCCCCTGGCCTTTCTTCCAGGGTTGTGTTGAGACCATCATCAGATTTATTTGTAGTTGCCAGTGTGTCTGGAGAATGGTAGTTGCCCCCTATACCCACTTCTACTCTTTCCTAATAACAGAATTTTTAGTGTTTAGCTGGGCCTCTGGCCACCTAGAAAATGCACGCATTCCCCAGCTTTCCTCGCAGCTGGCCAGTGGGAATGTCCTGCGCATCTTCTGGAAAGTGTCCTGCTGTCTAGAATGTGGGTGTTGTGGCTAGAGTGCAGCCTCCGTCTCGGACCACGAGGAAGAAGCCCTGTGGAGGCAAGACTCGGGACACCTGGAAGGAGCCAGGCTCCTGGTGCTGCCGCGTGCTGTCACAGCCTTGGACCGCGTGCCTCTGTGCGTCTTTTACGTGGGAGAAGAATCTTGCTTAAGCCACTATTGTGTGGCGCTTTCTCTTACGCATAAACCTGGTGCTAGCCAGCCAGCGTTGCTGTGAGGGCTTCCCAGAGAGCTCACGCGGTCTTCCAGAATCTCGTGCTAGAGATTCGTGCCCGCTCTTCTCTGACTTCTCGAAAGCTGCCTTCCTAATGTCTGGGTATGCATTTTGATGATGCCAAGTCATTGCTTTCTTCATTTTCCTGAATCTGAAGTAAAGGGGGTGTGTTTTTTTTCCAAGCCAGTTTCCTTACATTTCTATTTTCTGGTCTATTCTTCCCCCTTATGGACCAGAAAAAGTCAGGAGTAGACCTCTGCCTTTTCATACAGTGTTAGCCCTTCTTTGCGGGTATCAACTTGCTTCCAGGTAAACATGGCCTTCCCTTCTGCTTTGTCCTTCGCCCAGCGCCCACCCTCATTCCTGTGTCCCGAGTAAGTCATCTAAAATGACTTCCCAAGTGTATCCGCACAGTTACCTGCCTGCTATTTATACCACTCAGATCTCTGTTTTTCTTCTAAAAAGATGAGAACTGGTTTGAGATAGCTGACTGCATATTTAAGTTTGTCTTTTCTTTCTTGAGATCTTTATGATACAACAGAAATATGAACACAAGAATAAGTACGGTGCCCTCAGAAGTCACGGAAATACCGTCTGTGGGCGCCTGTCTCTCCCCGGGTAAGATCTGTGCTAGGCTCAGCAGCAGCCCACAGTTTTGAGAAGTAAGCTGGCCTTGTCTGTGCGAGTCTCCGCTGTGCCAGTCGCCCTTCCACGCTAGTACAGCCCTCCCCGTGGCCCCGCTCCAGGCAGGTGAGTGTGGCTGTTCTCCAGGCACGGAGGCCCTGGGGGAACCGGGGACCGGCACCTGGTCGGCAGATCTGCAGTGAGCTGTCAGGAGGGCTCTTCCAGTACAGCAGCTGGGCAGCACCCTCGCGGTTGGCCTTGCCTGGCATGGACAGGCGGACAGGAGCCGGAGGAATGGACTGGACACTAGGGAAAACAGCAACAGAGAGAGAGAGGTGGGAGCTGCGCGGCCCGTGAGAGCGACTGGCTCGTCCCTGGAGCTGCGCGTCCACCCCTGAGCCACTTCTGTTCCCCACATCCCGTCTGCGCCTGTCGTGAGACCCAGCCTTGAGAAAATGAAGCCCCAGTGCTGTGAGGCAGGGCTGTGCCAGAGGGGCCACGGCCACGCCATTCGTTTAGGCATCGTCTGTGGCTGCTTTCACGCTACAGGGCAGAGTGGAGTGGTTGTGACAGAGTCTGCCTGGCTCACAAAGCCTAAAACACTTGCCATCTGGCCCTTTACAGAAAAAGTTTGCCAAACTGAGGTATCCATTGTGTATGCTGAATTGATGTCCTCTGATGCGTCTGGGAAGGCTACATTATGTACCATCCTTGGGAGAATTGAGAAAGAGTCACGCAGATGATTCTCTGTGTTCTGTGACTCAGGAGTGGTTCTGTTTCTTGAACTAACAGAACGGAAGTCATGCAGTAAGTCTTAGCTGTTCTCTGTCCCATCCCGGACACACTCTCTAGGAGGCCAGCACACTTCTGACGTGGCTGGGGCCGTCAGGGAACGGTCGCTCTGTTCTCCTGCTGGAGCCACCGTCCTGCGTGAGTGTCTTCCTTTCAGCCCAGGGCTGCCTTCCCCCTCTTCCTGTGGCATGGCTCTGAATCTTCTCCGGAGTCCCGCATGCACCCCCTCCCGCCCCCCCGCCCCGGCCCAAGGTAGGGTGAGCTGTCGTACATCTCCAGTGGAGCTGTTCCTCCTCCTACTCTCCTGGGTCACGTTGACTTCCACCCTGTCTCATCTCCTGGCTGGGTTTTCGTTCCTGGGAAGGGGTGAATGCACTCTCGGTGGGAGATTTCAGTGGGGCAGCGTCCCCCACGTCTCCTGACCAGTCCTCCATTCTTACCTGTTTCTGTCAGGTGGCCATTCTCTTCTTAACCAACTGAGCCACCCAGGCGCCCCCTGTGGCGATTCTCTTCTTTCTGATGGGTTAGAATATCTTGCATTTCCTAGTTTTGAATTTGTTGCTACTGCTTTTGCCTACCTAGGAACTCTTTGTTTATACGGCTTAGGGAGCTGATCTTTGGGCTTTGTCCCCACTGTAATCATGGCCATCAGCTTGCGGTAACACACATGTACTCACATTTCCCTTTGGCAGGGAGAGACAGATAATCCCAGTCAAGTAGGCCCAAGGTAAGGAGCGTTCTCCACCTGAGGCTGCTTGGATTAACAAAGGCCAGAATGAGTAGCAGGCTCACGGTCTCGCCAGTTGTTAGGTCCGCACTCCTTGAGCGTTAAGATTACTTGTCTGCTGAGCGCAGCTTGTGCCCTGGAGGGAGGAAGATCAAGTAGCGGAGAAGGTAAATCGGAGTATGACTTGCTCCCTCTTCTACCTCTCCCCAACTTTAATTGTTCTACCGAGATTGAGTGTATTTATATATTTTTTAAAGAATTGCTTTACATTTATTTAAAAAAAATTTTTTTTTAAAGGTCTATTAGATCATCAAAACTCTCTGAAAACACAGTTATTATTGGTGTAGTACGCAGGTAAGCTCTCATTTTTTTGACCTTGAAGTTCAGGTGTCAATGTCATGCTTGCTCTTAGCAGGGGCCTAAGAGTTTGTAGGCTATGAAAGGTGTGACTCTTTTTAGTTTAGCATTTTCTTCCACTTCACCAGTTAACTCCCTGGTGGGAGTTTCTGCTCTCATGTGGGGTTTGGGATTTTGGACTGCTATTCACTTTAGAAATAGGCAAACCATGAGAGACTTCCATTCCTAGAAGTACAAATGTTATCCAGGGACACCCCTCAAGGGCTTTCTGACTCCCAAATATCTACAAAGGTTTGATTCATATATAAACGGGGAAATTGGAGGTAAGGAAAGAATAGAAATATGTTAGGAGAAGGGCAGTATTCAAATAAATGTTAATTGGCTTATATACTTTTGTAGATAGAAGAAAGGATTCTTTGTCCTTTAAACTTTTTTCCAGAGCTTTCAGGGGAGAAAAGACTTTTTTTTTTTTTTTTTTTTTTTTTAAGAAACTGCAAGTAGAAGAAAATGGGGAAGAATTTAAATTAAAATTTTTACATATCAAATAGGTATGTGGTTACTTCTGTATTCTGGCTGTTAGTGCAGAATCTCCATATTTCAAGCATTGCCAGAAAGTGACATACAGAACTAAAACAGAAAACTATTTTCAATTTTACACTTCTGATTGGTATATTAATCTAATTCATCAAAAGGTATTTAACATGATAGTCCTAGTATTACGTAAATTAGTGAAAAGTTAGAGGTGAGCTGTAATTGATAAAAACGGTCTCTAACCCTTTACTATGTTCTTCTGAAGGACGGATAGAGAAGAGTCATCTGTGATGCCCCTCATTGCTGCTGGCTTTACAAGGGTATGTACCCACTACTTTGTTATGCAACTATAATTCAGCCTGAGAAATTACATTTTATCTCTGTTGAGAGCCAGCAAAAGTTTTGAATTCATTTGAAGAAAAAACTTTGTTGTCCTTGTGCTGTTACAGTGTAGTTTAACTTTAGAACTTGGTAATCTTAATAATCTACAACACTTTAAGTTTTTGCTCTCTCAGGATTATGCCTGCTAAAGTCATCTAAACATCATAAAATCTCCTTTAATGGCATACTCATTAAGAGTTATGCCACATGAGATGTTGTTATAATGCTGACATGTATACGTGCAATTTGAAAGGCAGCAAGGATTCTGGAAATGAGACAGCCCAAACATGACTCCCTCTCCACCCTCAGCACTGATCTGTTGGTTTTCCCTAAGCCAAAAGGCTTCTAAAGGCTTTGGTCAGCTGGTTGCCAGTGAGCCTTGGGAATCACAATGGAGAGAACTTATGTAAGGCTGATCGTGGGGCAGATTTGTGGCCAAAATTTATATCTGGGAGGTAGTCAAGACACCCCAAGCCACAAATTTAGTTTAAAGTGGTTCTAGGTGGTAGGTCGTATTCCTGGGTACCTGGCAGAAGCGAATACAGATCCTCTCCAGAGCAAGACACCTTTATCTCTGGCCTCAGAGAATCTCTGCAAGTAATTGCTCAAAGGCAGCAGCCAGCATTCCACGGATGCTGACCAGTCCACAGGAGATGAGGCACTGCAAGTGAGAAGTAGTAGGGGAAGGACAGCAAAAACATCCTCACAGCCCACAGACACCAGAATTATCAGACTCGAATTATAAAGGAATTATGCTTATTATATGTAAAGAATAAAAGACAAGCTTGCAAATGTCTGCAAGAAATAGGAAAACTATAAAAAGTGACACAGCAAATTCTAGGCAGAACATAATCGAATTTTGAGAAATGAACACATTATAACTGAAAATTTTAAAACGTAGTGGGTCTGAAGAAATTATCCAGCACGTACCACAGAGATTCAATAATAGAAAATAAGTTAGGGAGGTTAAGAAGTGTGGAGGATAGAGTGTATAGTTTAGCGTATATGTAACTGGAGTTCCAGGAGACAGGAGAGAGAATGGGGCAGAGTGATGTTTGAAGAGAATTTTCCAGAACTGATGAAAGACTGTAGTCCACAGATTCAGAAATTCCAGCAAATTCAAAGAGGAGTAAATAAAAAGAAGATACATCATAGTGAAAATCTCACCAGAAAAAAAAAGGGGACCTTCAGAAGAAGGATGACTAACAGCTTCTCAGCAGTGATAAATAGAAAATAGAAAATAATGGGATAATACTTTGAATGGGATAAAATAACTGCTCACCTAGAGTGGTAACCCCAGCAGGAAGGTTTTCAAGGATGAGGCTGACACACTTTCAGCAATATGGAAATGGAAGGAGTTGGTACAGGGCGTGCCCCAAGCAGAAGGAGGTGATTTCCAAGCGAAAGTCTTGAAATGCAAGAAGGAATGAAGCCAGAAATTGCTGAACTTGGTGGTAAATATAAGCACACAGTTACTGTATAAAACAGTCCTAGTAATGTCTAGTCTGATTAGAGATGACAGCAGGAGAAGGATGCACAGCCGAGTCCTTGTTCACCTTTCAGGGCATAAAATTCAGAGTCCTCTTTCCCCAAGTGTCCTGTCTGAGGCAAAGAATTGAGAAAGGACCCCACTGATACAACAGATGAACTCAAGCAGAAACTTGATGAGGAGGGAGGAGGGATGACGTGGAGGGAAGTGGGGAGCAGCGAACCTGCCATGCACATGTGCCTGCCTGCCACCTCCCCGTCTCTGCGGCCTGCCCTTCTTCCCCTGTGCGTGCACAAATAACCTGCAGTAGAGCTTTGTTTATAGTTAGAGAACGTACGAAATGTAAGTAAAATATCTCTATCTATCTAGGCGTCATGTTAGACCGAAAAGGAAAAACAGAGTGGACATACCAAAAGAAAAATTTGAACAATAGGTCAGTCTTTAAATGCTAGACTGTCTTAGCAAACGTAGGCCTTTTCAAGTTTTGTGGGGAGGAGGTTGAGGTAAAAGCATTCTCAGGGCTTTATCTAGCAAACGGGGGGTGGGGGAGAGCAGGCAATGAAAGTATTCCAAAGTGTTCATCTGGGAAATGTGCAGACTAGAACATTTGTTCTCTGGGAGATAGTCGATTCTGGGGGTGACTGGCATCTTGTTTTCAAATAGTAGTAAGGAAATCTATGTCGGCCCTTGAGATCAGTGAGAAGGAAGGTAACAATTAATAGAAAAGTTTAACAAACCTTCCAGATTCACAAGAGGAACTGTGAAATTTATAGCAACTTGGTCAAACTGGCTGACAAGGAAGAAGAAGCAACAGTGTGAAACCAGTCATGAAGACACAGCAAGATAGAAAGAGTAAAATCAAATGCATGTGAACAGACTAATTTCTCCCATTTTTTAAAAAGATACGCTGCTGTGAGAGACGATGGACTCTGAAAAACAAACAGGGTTCTAGAGGGGAGGGGGGTGGGAGGATGGGTTGGCCTGGTGGTAGGTATTGAGGAGGGCACATTCTGCATGGAGCACTGGGTGTTATGCACAAACAATGAATCATGGAACACTTCATCTAAAACTAATGATGTAATGTATGGGGATTAACATAAGAATTAAAAAAAAAAGATATGCTGCTGGACTGGGTTATTAAGTATAGTTATATGACATTTCTAAGACAAAGTGATAAAAGCTTAGTAATAAGTGAACAAAGGTAGCAAATAAATGCAGACAAAAAGAGCACAGAAATTCCAGTAATAACATCCAATAATATGGAGCTTAAGATTTTACTTTATACACACACAATTTTATATAAAAGCACACATTAGATTATTATTGGTTTTGTGGTGCCCTCCTCCCCCGCCTTTTTTTTTTTGACAACTCCCAAAGCATACACCCATATCAACACCTCCCCCCATTGCCTCACCTCCAGGAATCCATACTAAGTTGTCTGAGAACAACCCAAGTCAGCCAGTGTGAAGGTGAGTGTTCCTGTAAGTACAGGTTCTGGGGTGGGAAGCTGTGGATCACCTCTTGCTGGTGGTGGATCCTAGGTCATGCCCTACCTCCAACCAACTGGGCAAAGCATTCACACAAAGAGAAAAACTGCCCCAGCTAGCTTTGAAAATCTTTATGTTATTACTCTTGAGCTTCAAAACTGGCTATTTTTAAAATTTTTTTTTAGCAAGGACCTCTGAAGCTTCCACTTTCTAGTGAAACTTGGGGATAGATGATGTGCCCTGCCTTGGATTCTTTGCTTACCAACAGCCACCAGAAGTCATGAAGCTTTATGTTTGTATGAGGTCTCTTTGAAAGGGCATAGATGTGTGTTGGGAATGCGTGTGTTTGAAATTCCCCACAGGGCAGCACCCTGGCACGGCATGTGGACTGGAGAGAGCATCCTGGGAGAAGGGATAGCACACCTCAGTCCTTCTGTTTTCTTAGTATAATCGAGCTATCATGAAGCTGACTTGAAATGCAAGAGCGGCTGACGCACCCATTCTCCGCCCTCTCACCCACACACTCAGTCATGGGGTCCTCAAGCCGTTGCTAGAACCACTCTCGGGTGCACGTCCCCAAGCACAGAAGCTTTAAAGTAGTCACTGTAGAGGTACATGACCTGGCAAATAAGGAGGGAGCAGCAGGCTCACCATTACGTAGATGATTAATTCAAGTGGATGGCCAGTCCTCAGAGACCACAAGTGAAAACTAATCTTCCTCTAAGCAGAGTCCCATACCTTCACGTAACAACAGGATACTGAGGTGACAGAGGGCACGGTGACTCTCCCAAGTCCCATGGCTGGTAGGCAGTGATGCCAACGCCTGAGTCAGCCCTAGACCTAAAAGCCAACCCTGCAGTGGGGTCTCTGGTCTTCAGCGGGCAGTCAACTATTTTATGGGTTAGCGCCATCGTTCAGGATTTCAGGATGGATGGAGACCTGCTTGCTTCCTCAGTTGGACCTGGTGGCACAGCCAAGCATTTGCTGACTAACATCTGAAAGGTTCAGGCTTGGTGTATCTCAGTGCTGGTTGTGCGTGAGAATCCCCTGAAAAGCTTCCCTAGAGAGTCTCTTTCAGGTGGTGTTGGAGGGGCCTGCACATTGGTATTAGTTTGTGAGATTGCAGGTAATTCTAATAGCAGCCCAGGGCTGAGAACCACCGGGTGGGGCCCAGCCGGGTGGGCGTGATAAAGGCTCTGGAAAAGCGAGGTTGAGTCAGCTCAGGAGTCCATAGGATTCGTGGCCCGGCCCCCCTGGTGGGATGGGGTAGGGCGAGGAGGCGAGCTGCTGCTGCAGGAGTAGGAGGGGCACAGCTGTTTCCCAAGCGTCCCTGGACCCGGGGCCCTTCTCTGCCCTCCATGCCTCATGGCATCTTTGGGACATACTTGGCGAAGGGCTGGGAAGACTGGATGTTCACAAGCAGAGCAGAAGTAGCGAGGGAGGGGCAGAAAGCAGGGGCAAGATGCTCTACGTGGGGCCCCACGTGCTTATTCTGTAACTTCGATGTCCGCCTTTGGGGTGAAGAAGTTTGGATATACACATTCCTACCCAGTGAAAAGCCTGGTTGCGTGCCTGGGAGGCCATTTATAAACTCACGTGTCTCCACATCCCAGGATCTCACCTGCAGAGCTGGTGAGGCCGGCCAGGCCCTTGGACAGCGCCAGTCCCCACCCCCTTGTCTGCCTGCAGTAGCACAAGCGCTGGGCCCAGGAATCTCCTCCCTGTTCCTGCCGGGCAGCAGCAGACGCCCGCGCGGGTGGACAGCCTTCTCCGGGGTTCTGTGGAGTCGGGGCTGACCAGGAACGGACGGCAGGGCCAGCGCCCTCCTCCTCTCTCAGTAGGTGAGAGCTGCTGGGCGTGGCACCTCTCTGACTTCTGTTTTGGCCTGTGGGTGAGGGACCACCCCGCCCATGGCCAGCTGTCTCTGCCTTCCCCCCTCCCCTCCGAGGGACACAGCAGGCACCGTCCTCGGTGGTCCTACAGCACTTTGCAGCCAGAGCGCTTCCGCCCCTGCCTCACTCGGTTCTCATGGTCATCTGCGGCGGCTACGAGCAGGATAGTCTTGTTCTGCAAGTGGGGAAGCCAGCCCAGGAGGGTTGGGGGCCTCATTTAGGGTCATAGGGTTTATAAGGCATGAACCTGGGGCTGGGTTATTATTAGCTTGCCTGACACTCAGACAAGGTCCTGAGCACTGTTTAAATGGGGGGCTATTCACCTTCACTGTGGCAGAGGCAAGAGCTCTCTGAGGGGCCCGTGTTCCAGACAGGTCTGGCGTTGGCTTGGAGGTGGTGGCCTGTAGAGGCCCTGCCCTGCCTCTTCGGCCTCAGCCTCCCCCTCTCTGTTAGAGTATTAGCCATGCATTGAGCAAGTGAAAGCGAGCCCTGGTCATAGAAATAGGGGTGAGTAAATATCCCCAAATATTTCTTCCGCCTGAATGGAACCGTGTGACAGAACAAGTGAGTTCCAAGATGTCTTCATGGAATCCATCATTTGGTGGTGGAATGGGTCCATGCTTCTCAGAACTGTGTAATTTGCTTTGTGGTGCGGTGCCTCCTTTATGTAAATGTTATTATATGAGGTAGTCATTGTCCACAGCAGTGAGAGCTGCTGGGCAAAGCCACGGCTCTGCCAGCACCTCTCACGTGGAGGACCATCCTCTGATGGCTTGGTTGAGCCGTGGTTAGAGGTGGGTGTAGAAAATGTCGCCTGAGTGGGGGTTATCTTTGTGAAATACTGGTGCAAAGAGAAATGCAAGCGTGTGTTTGCTTACTGTGAGCTTGAACAGCTGTAAGGAGGACAGCATACTGTGCTTGAATAAGGGAATATACTCTGGAAGTTAATATAAATAGGACTTCAGTAAGTTTCTTCCTTCTACTTATTCTAGCCTCCGATAGTGACATGCAGACAACCAAAATCCTCTTACCTCAAACAAAGCATTCTTAAGCCCTGCCTTCTTAAAAGTTAATTTGGTACCCACAGGTTTTCATTTCTCAGTTCCTGTTCATTACTAAAGATGTAATGAATTTTAGATTTCGGTTACCCACTTGAGAAGTCTGTTGAAAAGAGTTATTTTTATTGATAGACGTATTAAAGATGCACATTTGTTTATCCACAACATCTCCTTTCTCTTTGTAGAGGTATGTGGAAAACCCCAGCCTCATGGCCTGTTACAATGAACTGCTCCAGCTGGAGTTCGGAGAGGTGCGGTCCCAGCTAAAACTCAGGTAATTAATCCCGCCACTTCTGGAATACCCACGTCACACCACGCAGGGCAGCTTTGCCAGTGAGGTCTTGGGTTGTGGCTCTTGGCTCTAACTGACCTCCTGCTGAAATGGGAGGGGGTGGTGACCTGGCAACTCTCCTGATCCAGACTCTTAGCATCTGCCTGGGTGTCTAGCAAGTGGTTACTTTAGTGATGGGAGACTCACACTTAAAGATGGGGCCCCAAAAGAATCATAAATGAAAAAGCAGGCTGTAAAAGTATATACTGAATTATCTGTTTAGTTTTTTACGAGAAAAAAAAAAACAAACTTGTATACATACACCCAACCTATTAATACTGGTTATCTTTGCTAGGTGACATGTTTTCTTCTCCACAGATAAGCATTTTGTAGTTTGCTCCTGAGCAACAGTTTTTTGTTTTGTTTTGTTTTGTTTTTTAGTGAAATGAGTAGAAACCTAGTTCCTTGTACAATAGGAAAAGCAAAAAATTAGTAAAATTATATGAGTTTGACAGAAGGAGAAAAAAATCAGCTCTTTGTCATCCTAGGTTTCTTCCTTGAGTGGTCTGCTATTCTTTAATATTTCCGGGGATCAAGGGGAGAATGAAATCACTCTGTATATGCCCAGGGCAGAGATAAGGGGGTCAGGCCTTGGAGGAGGAAGATTAGTAGGGACCAGCACAGGGTTCCACATGCAGGGAGGGAAGTACTTCACAGACCAAAGGAAATGAAGGTTGAGGTAGCAGAGTTCTGGCGAGCAGACATGTTTTAAGGCTAGTAAAGTGTCCAGAAGAGTTTTGTTGCCAGATTTTGCCAGGAATCTAAGGTGGATGGCTGCCTTGAGGCCTGCTCCTCCCTCACTCCGGATGCAGGCTGACTGCAGCATCCCTACAGTGAACTAGGCTACCGGCCACGCTGAGATTGTAAAGCGGGATTTTGGAGCAGTCAGTGATGCTAGAGCTTTCTGGGTCCCGTCAGGATGCAGCAGCTGACACCCAGGGAGATGAAGTGAGTTAGATCTGAGACCTTACAAGCGGCACACCGCACAGGGGATCCTTCGGGTTGTAATCAGCCTTTTCCAAACTGCAGTCATTGTCTCTCCTCCAAATCTAACTGTAACCTCTGACCTTTTCTTCCTCAGTACCTTAGCTTAGTGAACACAGCATCATCTCCCCTGTGGTCCTAGAGAAACCACTGTGTCTCCTTCACACATCCCTAACCAGTCATTCACCTAGTCCTGTTGATTTTGCTTCCTGAGTATCTGTGGAATATGCCCACTTATCTTCCTCTTTAGGCCACTCTTCTCTCTTCTTACCTGGATTATTGAGCCATCAGTTAGTCTCCCTACATCTTTCTTGACTCCTCTTTGTCATTAGTAACATGCAACTCCACTTGTGTGTCGGCTCTGCACCTCCCCATTGCCTTCAAGATAAAGTCCAAGCTCTAAGGTATGGCCTACACAGCTCTCTGTGGTGCGTCTTCTGCTTACTTCTCTGTCCCCATCTGCCATCGTGCCCTGCTTTGTTCTCTGCACCAGCTGGCAACCAAAGGGAAAAGTCCATTATCGAGGGCCATATGAAGATATGAAGGGAAGGAGATGTGGGGCTAGAGAGCTGGGAGAAATCCAGACTTGTTCTGCCAGATGTTAAAATGTGCTAACAAGGTATAAGAAGCACCTTTGTGTTACTGCTAGATCAGTTAACTGGAATGTAAAGTGTAGAAATAGACTTGAGTATATTTAAGAATTTAGCATATGATCAACATGGCAGCTTAGATCAACATGGAAAAGGGCAGACTTTTCAGTGAATAGAATTGTGACAACTTGTTAACTGTTTGGAAGGAAAATTAAGTTATATCTTGATCTCACACTTAACCCCAAAATAAATTCCAGTGACTTAGAGACTTGATGTTAAAAAGTAGGGCTACATGAGTACTAAAAATATAAGTGAGCATATGTAATTGGATGATGAAGTCTTTTTAAATTCAGCATGGCATAAAAGCCAGATTGGGTATAGGAAGAGAGTCAGATTGAGCACTATAAAAATGTTAAGCTTGTCTACAATTTCTTTTAAAAACCTTAAATAATGTTACATTTTTATTTTTATTTTAAAGATGTATTTATTTGAGAGAAAGAAAGCACACATGAACGGGAGGGGCAGAGAGAGAGGGACAGAGAATCTTAAGCAGAACTTGCTGCTGAGCATGGAGCCCGATGGGGGTGGGGGGCTCGATCTCACGATCCTGAGATCATGACCTGAGCCAAAACCAAGAGTCAGACACTTAGCTGACTCTGTCACCCAGGCACCCCAATAATGTTACATTTTTAGATAAATAACATACTGGGAAGAATATATCTGTAACATATAGGACAGACAGGTTAAAACCCAATAATGTAAAGAGCTTTGATGGATCAGTTGAAAAATGGAAACATCCAGTAGAAAGAATTAAAAAGGCCGTGATAAAGCAGTTCACAGGAGATATTAATGGCCAGTAAATGTGAAAAGATAGATATTCAGCTTCACTAGTAATCAAAAAAATGAAAATGAGAATGATACACTATTTTTTATTTACCAAATCTGCAAAAATTTTAAAAAGAATGATAAAACCAAGTACGGCTTCTCACAGATCCATCTACTCTAAGCTTGTTATGTCAGAGTTGGGAACTTCTTTCTCCTTGTTTTTTGATTTTTTTTTTTAAGTAACAGCTTTATTAATATATAATTCACATTTCATCACTTGGTTTTTATATACCAAGAAATAAAAGCTAATTTGTATTGGCTAAGATGCTTTGTTTTGTTTAGTGAGATAGTTTATTAATACCAGGAATAATGTAAAAGCATTGCTATTGTTAGTTTCCTTAATATTGTCTTTGCATTTTATGAACAAGTAGGCAGTTGCTTTCTTTTTTTTCATCTTCTGAGGCATATAAGAGAACTAAATTGGAAATAACCTAATTGTCCAGTCACGGGGGATTGTTGAATAAATTATGGTATAACTTTAAATAGAACCGTGCCATTTCTTTTCAGCTTTAATTAAAGAAGTCCCTTTAACATTTTTGGTACAGCTGATTTAGTGGTGATGAACTCCTTTAGCTTTTGCTTATCTGGAAAATTCTTTGCCTCTCTGACTGTTCTGAATGGCAGCTTTGTCAGGTGGAGTATTCTTGGTTGCAGGTTTTTTCCTTTCAGCACCTTGAATAAGTCATGCCACTCCCTTCTGGCCTGCAGAGTTTCTGCTAAAAAATCTACTGATTTCTTCCAGCTGAAAAGAAATGGCACTAATTAATAATAAGAAAATACATGAAAGTAAAAATGTCACTGGAAAAGGTAAATATATAGTAAAGGTAGCAGATTAATCACTTATGAAGCTAGTATGAAGGTCAAAAGACAGAAGTAGTAAAATTAAGGAAAGCTACAATAATTAGTTAAGGGATACATAAAATAGTGTAAAATGTGACATCAAAAACAAAACGGGGGGTTAGTAAAAATGTATTTTTGGAACATGTTCAAATTTAAGTTTTTACCAACTTAAAATAGACTGTTAAATACATAGGACAATATATGTGAAATTCATGGTAACCACAAAGCAAAACTTACAGCAAATACACAAAAGAAAATGAGAAAGAAATCTAAACATAACACTAAAGAAAGTTATCAAACCAGAAAGAAAGAGAAGAAAGGAACAGAGAGGAACTACAACAACATCCAGAAAACAGTGAACAAAATGGCAGTAAGTACTTACCCAATAATTATTTTAAATGTAAATAGATTAAATTCTCTGATCAAAAGGCATTATACTTGAATTAAAAATTAATAATTTTCAGGCTCCTGGGTGGCTCAGTTGGTTAAGCGACTGCCTTCGGCTCAGGTCATGATCCTGGAGTCCCGGGATCGAGTCCCGCATCGGGCTCCCTGCTCGGCAGGGAGCCTGCTTCTCCCTCTCCCGCTCCCCCCTCTTGTGCTCTCTCTCTCTCTCTCTCTCTCTCTCAAATAAATAAATAAAATCTTAAAAAATAATAATAATAATTTTCAAAAAGACTCGTCTGTGTGCCTGGCTACAAGAGACTCACTTCAGAAGTAAGGATACACACAGAATGAAAGGGAAGGGATGGAAAAAGATACTCCATACTGGAAACAAAAAGAAAGCTGGCGTAGCTATATTCATATGAGACAAAATAGACTTTAAAACAAAGGCTGTAATATAAGAAAGGAAGGGCATTACATAATGATAAAGAGGTCAACCCAACAAGAAAATAGAACATTTATAAATATATATGCATCCAACATAGGAGCACCAAAATATATAAAGCAAATATTAACAGACATAAAGGGAGAAATTGACAATATAATCATAGTAGGGGACTTTAACACCCCACTTAAATCAGCGGATAGATCATCCAGACAGAAAATCAATAAGGGAACATTGGCCTTAAACAGTACAGTAGACCAGATGAACTTAATAGATATATACAAAACACTTCATCCAAAAGCAGCAAGATACATATTCTTCTCAAGTGCACATACAACATTCTCCAGGATAGATCATGTTAGGCCACAAAAGAAGTCTCAGTACTTTCAAGAAGATTGAAATCATAGCAAGCATCTTTTCTGACCACAGTGGTATGAAACTAGAAATCAGTTACAAGAAGAATCCTGGAAAAACCATAAAAATGTGGAGAATAAGCCAACACACTACTGAACAACCAATGGGCCATCAAAGAAATCAAAGGAGGAATTTTTAAAAATGCTCAGGAACAAATGAAAAAAGAAATCTATTGGGATTGCAACAAAAGTGGCTCTAAAAGGGAAGTTCGTAACAATACAGGCCTACCTGAAGAAACAAGAAAAATCTCGAACAATAACACTTTACACCTAAAGGAACCAGAAAAAGAAGAACAAACAAAGCTTCAAAGTTAGTAGAAGGAAGGAAATATGATCAGGGCAGAAAGAAATGAAATAGAGACGAAAAAGATCAGTGGAACTAAATGCTGGTTCAGAGAAAAGATAAAATTGACGAACCTTTAGCTGGACTCACCAAGAAGAAAAAAGAGAGGGCTCAAATAAATAAAATCAGAAATGAAAGAGAACTTAGGATACCACAGAAATACAAAGAATTATAAGGGGACAACTATGTACAGTTATATGCCAACAAATTAGAAGAAATGGATAAATTCCTAGAAACATACAATCTTCTAAGACTGAATCACGAAGAGATAGAAAATCTGAATAGACGAATTACTAGTAAGGAGACTGAAGCAACAATCAAAAACCTCCCAACAACAGAGTCCAGGACCAGATGGCTTCACTGGTGAAATCTACCAAACATTCAAAGAAGAATTAATACCAGTTCTTCTCAAACTCTTCCAAAAAACAAAAGAGGAGGGAATTCTTCCAAACTCAGTTTATGAGGCCAGCATTACCCTGATACCAAAACCAGACAAGGATGCCACAAAATAGTAAAATGACAGACCAATATCCCTGATGAACATAGATGCAAAAATCCTCAACAAAATATTAGCAAACTGAGTTCAGCAATACATTAAAAGGATCATATACCATTTATTCTGGACCTACAGGGATACAGGGATGGTTCGATCTACAAATCAATCAACATGATACACCACATTAACAGAATGAAAGCTAAAAATCCTATGATCATCTCAGTAGATGTAGAAAAAACATTTGACAGAGTATAACATCCATTCATGATAAAAACTCTTCACAAAGTGGGTATGGGGAACGTAACTCAACGTAAGAAAGGCCATATATGACAAACTCACAGATGACGCCGTACTCAGTAGTGAAAAACTGAAAGCTTTTCTTCTAAGATCAGAGGCAGGACAAGAATCCCCCCCCCCCCCAACACACACACACTTTTATTTAACATAGTACTGGAAGTCCTAGCCAGAGCAATTGGCAAGAAAAAGAAATAAAAGGCATCCAGATTGGAAAGGAAAATGTAAAACTGTCACTATTTGCAGATAAAATGTTACTATATAGAGAAAACCCTAAAGACACCACCAAAAAGCTACTAGAACTAATAAACAATTCATTAAAGTTCCAGGATGCAAAATCAATATACAAAATTCCGTTGCATTTCTACACACTAATAATGACCTATCCAAAAGAAAAATATATCCCATTTATAATTGCTTCAAAAAATAGAATACCTAGGAATAAATGATCAAGGAGGTGAAAAACCTGTACACTGAAAACTATAAGACATTGATAAAAGAAATTGGAGACTACACAAATAAATAGGAAAATATACCATGCTCATGGATTGGAATAATTAATATCGTTAAAATGTCCATACTATGCAAAGCAATCTGCAAATTTAATGTAATCCCCATCAAAATTCCAATGACATTTTTCACAGAAGTAGAACAAATAATCCTAAAAACTTGTAGGAAACCACAAAAGACCCTGAATAGCCAGTGGAATCTTGAGAAAGAAGAACAACGCTGGAGGTACCATGCTCCCTGATTTCAAACTATACTACAAACCTTAGTAATCCAAACAGTATGGCACTAGAATGAAAACAGACACATAGATCAATAAAATAGAATAGAGAGCTCAGAAATAAACCCATGTTTATATGGTCAGTTAATCTACAACAGAAGAGGCTGGAATATACAATGGGGAAAGGACATTTTTTTAAATAAATGGTTGTTAGGAAAACTGGACAGCTAAATGCAAAAGAATGAAACTGGACTCCTGTCTTAACCATATACAAAAATTAACTCAAAGTGCATTAAAGACTTGTATGTATGACCTGAAACCATAATACTCTTAGAAGAAAAATAGGTAGCAAGCTCCTTGACACTGGTTTTAGTGATTTTTTTTTTTTAATCAAATTCCAAAGGCAAGGGGACAAAAGCAAAAATAAATGAGACTACATTAAACTAAAAAGCTCCTGCACAGTGAAGGAGGCCATCAACAAAGCGAAAAGTCAACCTACTGAATGGGAGAAGATATTTGCTAATCATATATCCACTAAGAGTTTATATCCAACATATATAAAGAATTCATACAACTAAATAACAACAACAAAAAAAAACTGATTAAGAATTAGGTGGAGAATCTGAATAGACATTTTGTTCAAAGAAGACAGATGGCCAACAGGCACATGAGAAGATGCTCAAGATCACTAATCCTCAAGGAAATTCAAGTCAAAATCACAGTGAGATATCACTTTATACCTGTCAGAATAACTAAAATCAAAAACACAAGCTACAGTGTTGACGAGGATGTGGAGAAAAAGGAACCTTCATGCACTATTGGTAGGAATGCAAACAGGTGCAGCACTGTGGAAAACAGGAGTTTCCTCAAAAAGGTTAAAAATAGAATTACTGTATGACCCAGTAATTCCACTATTAGGTATTTACCCAAAGAATACAGAAACACTAATTCAAAAAGATAGTATGCACTTCTGTGTTTACTGCAGCATTATTTACAATAGCCAGTTATGGAAGTAACCCAAGTATCCATCAGTAGGTAAATGGATAAAAAAAAGATGTTTTACACACACACACAGAGAGAGAGAGAGAGAGGAATATTATGCAGCCATAAAAAGAATGAAATCTTGCCATCAGAGAAAGATAATTAAGTGAAATCTAAACAACAAAACAAATAAAACAAAACCAAACCTAGACTCATAAATACAGAGAACAGAGTGGTGGCTGCCAGAGGGGAAGGGGGTTTGGGCTGGATGCCGAATTGATGAAGGGGATCCCGAGGCACAGACCTACAGTATAACATAAGTACATCATGCAGATGTAATGTACATCATGGGGAATAGAGTCAAGTAATACAGTTGACCCTTGAACCATGCAGGGCTTGGGGCACTGACCCTTCATGCAGTTGAAAATCTGTGTATAACTTTTGACTCCCCAGAAACTTAAAGTACTAACAGCCTACTGTAGACTGGAAGCCTTATCCATAACATAACCAGTCAATTAACAGAGATTTTGTACGATATGTATATTATATACTGTGTCCTCACAATGAAGTAAGCCAGGGAAAAGAAAACGCTATTAAAAAGATCGTGGGAAGAGAAAATATATTTACAATACTGTATTTATTGAAAAAATCCACGTATAAGTGAACCTGTGTTGTTCAAGGGTGAGCTGTATTGTATTAATTTTGTATGGTGACAGATGATACCTAGACTTGCTATGGTGATCATTTGCAATGTGTACAAATGTCGAATCACTATGTTTTACACATGAAACTAATAGAATGTTATATGTCAACTATATTTCGTTAAAAAAGACTGAATTATCTTTCTGGTAACTGTAAAAAATACATTGTGATATGAATAAGCAATCAAAGATTATACTGACATATATATGGAAACTGTCCTACAGATCTGTATCCGGTAGTTTATTAATAAAATTACAGTTGACCCCTGAACAACATGGGTTTGAACTGCACGGGTTCACTTATACATGGATTCTTTTCAGTAAATACCTATAAATGTATTTTCTCTTTCTTATGATCTGTTTACTAGCATTTTCTTTTCCTGAGCTTACTTTATTGTGAGGAACAGTATATAATACATATAACGCACAAAATCTGTGTTAATTGACTGTGTTGTATTATGGATAAAGCTTCTGGTCTACAGGAGGCTGTTAGTACTTAAGTTTCTGGGGCATCAAAAGTTATAGGCAGATTTTGGACTGCACAGGGGGTCAGCACTCTTAACCCCTGCCTTATTCAAGTTTAACTGTATGGTTATTTTTCTGGATTTTGTGATGATTATCATCTTTCTAAGATTGTAATTTACTGTGATTTCTTTCCTCATTCCAAATACATACTCTTTTTTTACATTAAAAAAAAGAAATAATAACTACAAATGACTGACCGCCTCCTTTCTGTTGGACTCTGTGCAGGATGCTTGATTTTCTTCTCTCATGTAGTTCTCAGGAGGGCTCTTCAGATGGGGAGAAGGGAGACTCAGGAGGTTCAGTCCCGTGCATAGGGTCCCAGAGCTGGGGAACGGCTGAGCTTTGGCCTGGCGTCTATCCCACCTTGGTCCTCACGCAGGAATGGGGGCACCCAGTAGTCATGGTCCCAAGTAACACAGTTGTGGAAGGTGTTTCTTTTTTCTTTATGCTTTTTAATATTTCCCTCCTCCTTTTTCTTGAGTTAGTATTTGTTACTTTTATCATCAAATGAAAAATACATTTAAATAAGTTAATGCAATAACCCAAGATTTGTATTGTATTTTTTGTAGTATTTACATTAATCAGTCTTTTTTTTTTCCTACCCGTAAAGGGCTTGTAACTCAATATTCACTGCATTAGAGAGAAGTCAAGAAGCAATTGAAATTACAAGTGAAGACCACATTATACAGGTTTGTTATTTGGGAAGTTCATTTTTCTGAATTTCTGGGATTGTTTGTTCTTCTAGGACTGAACCCCGCCAGTATGATCTTTTTTTTCTTTTCGAAGTTCAAGAGCCCAAGTTTTCCTTAGAGGATTATCAGAACAAAATTTATAAAATATGTACTTTAAAATAAGTTCCTTATAGATAAGAAAAGGTACTAATAATTACTTAAGGTGCTAGAAAATATTCTGTGGAAATACCACATTTGCATTTATTACTGTTCACCTTTTTGTTTATTTATTCAGCAAGAGGAGACTTTTATCCAAAGGGATTACCACTGGAGTAGGAGGAGGCTCTGACCATAAGGTCTGCAAGCTCTTGCCTTTCTCACTGTTTTTGAAGATCGTTTACACCTAAAGAAATTTACTAGAAACTACTCAGAATTTCCAGAATAACCTAGTAGTTGCTGAACAAATTACCCATTATTAGCAAAGCAGATTCATAAAAGCGGCTTAAGATAACGTAACTTGTACTTTTAGATAACAAAAGAGGGCTTGTACCAAGGAAATGCTCCTTTTGTCTGGGAATCAGCTGCACTTTGATGTCTGTTCTGAGCACTCCAGCTCTTCACTTTAATCTCACTTGAGCTTGCTCAGGAGGGAGCTGCCGATCGATTGCGGCTTTCAGGGGTCAGTGTCCTGAGAGGCAGCCTGGGCCAGTGCTGAGGGTACAGGCTGGTGGCAGGTGGGCCACGGTTGCAGGCAGCTGCCACGCCTTCCTAGCTGAGCATCGCTGGGCAAGTTCCTTAGTCTTTCTCAGCTGTACAGATGGGAATGATAGTCGTACTCACAACCACCTGCCTTTTGTCAGGAGGTTCTAAGTGGGTGAGTGTATGCAAAGTGCTCATCACTCCGGTGTCTGGCAAGGAAAATAGACCTTAAGCGATATCAGTTATTGCTTTATCATCATCACTATTTTATTATTATTACTATTAGCACATGCACAACTTTCCTATACGTTTTCTTCTAGTCTTGTGGTCCTCTCTGAAATTTAGCCATACGGCCTTGCATCTGTAAACATTTCCCAGTTCGTAGCCTGCTTTCCCAGCGCATTACTCATGTGTATCATGTGAGAGCAGCAACCTAGAGGTTTCATTCCCATTAAACAGATACACAGACTGAGACTTAGAGGGTTAAGTCACTGCTGGAGGAGAGCCTGGGTGCTTCGCACTTCAGTCTGGTGCTTCATTCTACTATGTCATCATCCAAAAAGCCCTTTTGTAGCACCTCAGGCCTGTCTCCACGTGGCTTCTTTCCTCTGTTGGTGTTCAAGTGGGATGGGGCCAGCTCCTCTCTCTGGGGCCCCAGGGACCACGGCAGGAAGCCCAGCCAGGTGTCCCAGAGCAGAGGCTTCTCTGGACTCCAGGGATCTCCTGGGGTTATGCTCTTATGGCTTTAGAACTGTCACGGTAAGCTCCAGGCTCCTAAGCTTTCTGGGCAGAAAACATGATAGCTTGGGGTGAAAAGCCTTGATTGTCCTCTTTTCAAATTCTCTTTTAATTTGCTTGATGTTGTTTCTCTTGTCTCCCCCCAGTATGCAAATCCTGCATTTGAAACAACCATGGGCTATCAGTCAGGCGAATTAATAGGAAAGGAGTTAGCAGAAGTGCCTATAAATGAAAAAAAGGCTGATTTGCTCGATACTATAAATTCATGCATCAGGATAGGCAAGGTAAGTAAGAGGTCAGTACCTTTTTTACTTTCACGTAACAAAGAGGAAAGGAAGGAGGCGTATTCACTGAGTGTTGGTGCGTGCCAGGTGATCTGAGTCTTACTCTTCGCAGAAGCCCAGGGGAGTGTCAGTGGTGTCATCCCTATTATTCCCATTTTGCAGATGAGGAAACTAAGATCAAGAAAGTGTAGGATGTGATCAGCTATTATGCAGAATAACTTGGATTGACACTTGAAATCAGTGTCTTCATCTTTGTAATAAGTAAATTGACCTTGCTAATAATGGATCATCTAAGTGGTAGATGTTGGCAAGTGGCTTAGGGTAGAGGACTGCCAGTGGGGTCCGAGTGTCAGAACACATCTGAGCCCAGCAATTCTCTGAGCCTCGTGCATCTGTCCAGCCTTTTTTGGAATGTCTCCTGTGTGCCCGCACTCTGCTAGATTCTGGTATAGAAAGAGGGGCAAAACATAAACAGCTGCCTTAGAGAACTCCTATTCCAGGCTGTGAACACAACAGGTCACATAATCACGGCGCTGGAGGGACAGACAGAAGGCAGGCAGGCTCAGTCTGAAAGGACATTTCTCAGAGCACTAGCTTCTGCTGCACCTCACTGTTACTGGGTTTTCAGGTGTGATGACAAGGAAAAGGCTATTGCTTCTCATAGTCTTTCCTGCTGGGCTCTTTTTAACTTTAGGAAGTTGGGGAGAGACTATTAATCTGATCATTCAAAACACTTGAAAACACTGGTGACCTGCTGTCTGGCCTGCTCCTCTGTGGCATCCGGCCAGCATCTTTCCCGTAGCCCAGCAGAGCATTCTGTCATGGGGGGCAGAAGGGCTCTGCAGAGTCTGTACCCCCACTTTACCTGGGCCCTTGAGATGCTGTTTGTGGGCTCGTGTCCCTTTGCTCTCCCGTGGCTCTGAGCACACCAGTTTGCCTTGCAGTGAAAACAAGGAGAGGGCAGGCTGGCTGTGAGGGCCCAGTGACCTACACCCAGGGGAAAACAAGAGTAGGCACAACCCGAATCCCATTCTGCCTCCACCTTTCTGTCAAGGATGATGATTTTCTTGCTGGCGAGAGGCAGGTCCTTTGGAAAGAGCAATGAAGGCTAAGATGGATGAAGAGCCCCTCAGGTGCTCAGGCATAGTGCCTGAGCTGGACTCCGGGTTCCCTCGCTCAGTTAGAAGGGGCGTCCTCAGAAGGCAGTGACCAAACAGCAGTCTTCCTGACCCAGCAGCCTTGGGGGGCTTTACCGTGGCCTTCCCGATCCTGCTAGAGAAGGGGTCAGCCGGTGGTTTTGTTGTGAGTGTCGGGTGGGCATGAGCCAGAGAGGACGGCCCTCATGTGCCTCGATCTGGCCACAGGGACACCGAGACATCCCACCCGTCACTGAGGAGAGCGAGTGGAGATGGGGAGGGGCGGTTAGTGGATGAGCGCGAGGCCCTGGGGTCCATCCAGATCCATGTGAACAGCGTCTCGCCTCCTAAGTGGTGTTACTGGCACCAGGTACAAAGGGCCTCGAGCCTGAGCAACAGGAGACCTGTTCTCTAAAATCTGTGTTTATCGTGAGCAGAGAATATGAAAGATTATCATATTGTCGACCTCAGTACCACTTTATTTCAAAAAGGAGCGTGGTTGTTTATTTGTCGTGTCTTGGAGTTCCTGGGGAGGCACACGAGCAGCCACTTGGCCTCTGTCGCTACCCGGCTGGTTTGCTGGCAGCGCTGCAGCCGGCCTGGCCGCTTAGTTGGGCGGATTTTTTGAGGTGAAAGAATATATGGCCTTTCTGATTGAGTCTCCCTAGGGAGGGAGAAGCAGGGCTTGCTGAGGGGTCAGCCAGCCCTGGGTGGCAGCGGCACTGGGCTCAGTGGAGAGAGCTCAGAGGTGCCCTGGGAACCAGAATGGGGACCCAGGCAGTGGTTAGGTGATGGGCGGGGGCTTCAGAGGGTCAGAGCTCAGGTGTGCCACTTGGGGGCGGAGAAGAAATTCTGATGTTCAGAGAGCCTGGCAAACACGGCTCTCCACAAACCCCCTCCACCTGTTGTTCTCAGCCTGCGGCTCCTCTCCGGGGTACATCGCTACTATGACATGACCTTGATCTTCAGCCTCCACGCTCATATGCTGCTTTGCATCCCCATGTATATCCTTCCCGATTCCCTCCCTTTCCTCATCCCCAAGACTTCTCTGGCAAGGCTCTAGAACCCATGCTCTCCTCTTCTCACGCACCAGGGGCTCTTCCCTTGCAAATCGTGTCTCGTAGGTGCCGAGTAAATGTTGGGGGCTCGATGCCGGCCTGTAATCATGACGTTTGGCTGCAGAGCCCTCTAGCTTTTAGAAACTTGGAGCTCCCGTGGTGCCTCTACTTTCCTCCCTCACAGGCTCCCCTCTTCTCCCGACTCTTCTTCACGTTTCCTCCCGGGTTTACCAGGGTTCTTCGTCCCTGCTGTGTTCCTCAGAAAGCTCCTTGTTAGCTGCTCTGCATAGATGACCCACTCCTCCCCACTTTTAGCCCCAGCTGCTCTCCAAGGTCTCGTGCAACTTCCTGGCATCATCTTGAAATCACCTTGTCTAACAGCGACTTTTCTCTCATCCCCATTAACCAAAAAACCCACGCTCTCCAGCCTCTGCCATCTCTGCTTGTTGGCTGGCCTCACACTTGCCTGGGCTTCCATTCCTGGAATGGTTTTACTTCCTCTCTACCCTTCAGTGTCCAGGGGGCCTCCTTCCCTGCCCTGGGCTGTGGTGGCTGAATCCAGTCAGGGCCCTTTGCCCTGGGACCTCCACCTCCAGTCAGCACACTGGACGCTCCCCAGGGGTTAGTCTGATCACACCGCTCCCCCAGCGTAGAGTTCACATCCCTTGGCCTGGCTACAGGGATTCTACACTCTGACCTTGGCCTACCTTTTCCATTCGGGGAACAAAAGCCCCAGTGTCCCTTGACCGTTGACCATGTGCAGGCCCTGTGCAAGCCCTGGGGCCAGAGCAGCCCGATGACTGGGCGCCCAGAGCGGGCTGTCTCAGCAGAGAAGCCCAGCTCGGTGCTTAGCCTGCCCCAGAACAGAAGCGGGGTGTGGGCCTTAGTACAGTTCTGAGGGGACCCGGCCCGGGGAGACCTGTGCAAAACCCCCTGGGCCGGAAACAGGCCATTTACTGAATGTTTGCTATGTGTCCGACTTCGCTCAGACTTTCTGTGCATTACCAGATGTGATCTTCATAATCGCATTCTAAGGTAGTACTCTGTTATTCTTAAGAACTAAAACTCATGTATTTATAATAGGTCAGTATTTTTGATAAGAAATATGATCTGTGGTAAGTAAGAAGTTCTTGTTTCTGTTAGTGACTGGGGAACTTACAGGCCCAGCTGTTCCCCAAGCAGAGGCACTGGCTCAGTTTCCCTGATCCTCAGCTGCACCACTGAGCCCTGGCTGAACTGGCTTCTTAGTCCCCTGCTTGGGATCTGGCGGCTGCTCACGTCTATGCAGAAAGGATTGGAGAAGGTCCTGCATGTGTATTTTAAAGTGCTGATTGATGGATGGACTGAACCGGTCTCCCATTTTTCTCCCTCTCTTTTGTATAACAGCGCTATTGAGAGAATTCTCCATTGAGAATAATTGAGAATTCACATACTATACAATTCGCCCATTTAAAGTCTACAGTTCACTGGTGTCTGGTCTATTCACAGAGTTTTGCAAACATCACCACAACCAATTTCCCCCATTTCTCTGGATAGTGAGCTTCAGAAGTAAGTCTCGTACCTATCTGCGGCAGCCTCCTGCGGCGGATACGTGGGCTGTGCATACGGAAGGCAGGCGGTAGCTTCCTGCCTCGGAACCCCTGTTTGGCCCTTGCCTGGCACAGGCCAGTCTCCCCTCAGAACTGCAGTGCGTAAGACCCTCACCTCCCTTCTGCTCGGGGCCAGTAAGCACGGAGCTGGGCTCTCGGGCTGTCTCATACTTTAGTCCTTCCTTGGCACACAGTGTTTTCAGAAGTACACCGGGGAGCGTCAGGAACCGTCCTTTGCTTCTGTCAGAATGTCCTGGCTTCTGCTGCATCCACTTTCGTAGAGGAGCCTGAAGGGGAGATTCTCCTGTTGGCATTTGCATGCAGGTTGCCAGGCTGGAAGCATGGAAGATTCCAGAACGGACCCTGTGTAAGGGTCTGGACAGGAGATTTGAGCTAGCCACCGAGGCTGCCGTGGTGGTCTGCTTCCTGCCTCGGTCAGCCCCAGGTCCTAAGGGATCTAGAAGGTCAGGAAGGTTAGGGAACACCCTAAGAGTTGAGTGTCCTGCAGTGGATTTTAGGGCTATTTCTAGCTGAAGCACGTTTTAGGTGGTGACAAAACCCAGCTCCGTCCCAGGCTTCTCTGCACTTCCCAAGAGTAGGGGTACCACCCCCAGCCCCCGTTCTCACTGTGGTCATGGCCTGCGCACACCTCCTCTTGCAGACTGTGGTTTCACTCGGATCCATGCGTATTCTGTCTGATCGTGAGAGCGCGGCTGATGTAGCTGTGGCCCTGGCTTTTAAGGTCTCACCGATTTCTCCTCCCTGAGTCCGGACCTGTCTGTGCTCCTCCTCCACCTCCCTCACATGTCCCAGAGGGTGGAAGCAGGCCACTGGGCTAGTGGCAGCAGAGGTGGCCCCTCCTCTGGCCCTGTCCCGAGGTTTGCCGCCTCCCAGATGCAGGGGCAGAGGCCATGCCACTCCTCCACTGCAGCAGGCAGGGGCTCGGAGAGTGCGAGGAGCCTGGGTGCTGCAGCCGGGGAGCATTCTTCACTCGTGGGCCCAGGCCCTCTTTTGCCAGCAGACAGCCCCTGAAAACCTGTGACCACTCACACCGTGGCGAGCTGGCGTTTGGACTTGGGAAAGGGTCACATACCCAAAATTGTGTTTGTGGTTGGGGTAGTTTTTTATCCTAATTGCTTTAGCCGTGGTAAATGAATCAGAACCTGAAGTGGTAGATGTTCTTGGGTTTATGTTTTGAATGCACGGTATAATGATGCTTACATTCCATTTATAGGAGTGGCAAGGAATCTACCACGCCAAAAAGAAAAATGGAGATAATGTGCAACAAAATGTGAAGATAATACCTGTCATTGGACAGGGAGGGTAAGTGGAAAAACCAGGTACTCCAGTCAATATGCCATGTTTGGCTTAGTGCAAAATTTGCTCTGAATACTTCAGTAAGCTAAGAACTGCATGCAGATATTTAAAAGAAAGACTTGTCACAAGGTCAGGTGTCATCAGAGAACAGCCTTCCAGGTTACAGCATCTTCATGGCTGCAGCCTAACACCATCCCCCCACCCCCCGCCACCGCCCCCAGCTTGCGGCCCAGAGCCACCAGGCTCCAGACGGTCTTGCTTCCGCTGCATGGACCAAGAGAGACTGAAGTATTCCCATTAGAATGTCACGTTATTAAGCTGTGTGGTAAGAACACTGACTGGTAGACTCCCTATCTTTAAAAGATTTTTAGCTAATATGAAAGCCTGTGTATTATTTCTGCGTAAACCTATCAGACTAGATAAAGGTATTTAAAATCCTCCCATTTATAGCAACTCTCATATAAAACAGATGTGACTACAGGGCGCCTGGGTGGCTCAGTTGGTTGGGCGACTGCCTTCGTCTCAGGTCATGATCCTGGAGTCCCGGGATCGAGTCCCGCATCGGGCTCCCTGCTCGGCAGGGAGTCTGCTTCTCCCTCTGACCCTTCTCCCTCTCATGCTCTCTGTCTCTCATTCTCTCTCTCTCAAATAAATAAATAAAATCTTTAAAAAAAAAAAAAAAAAAACAGATGTGACTACAGATTGCAAAGTATTATATATCAGGAGCCTAAAAATTTCATATGGTTTGTCTCAGAATCTATCTTAAATAATATGAACAATGGGAACTTATGAATATGAATTACAGGACACCCAACAATAAAATATGCAACTGTTAGAAATGATCATAGAAAATTAAGTGGTAAGGAAAAATGCTGAAGATAAACACAAAAATCAGACTGTAAAATCATACCTAGTGTATGATCACTCTCCTAAAAAGGAAGGAAAGAAAAGAGCAGGAGGAGATGTGGCAGTGGTGGTAACAGCAGGTGCTGCCATTTCTCAAGCTCGTCCCTCAGTGGGCAGGCTCTCGGTGCCCTCCTAAGCGCACACTGTGGCCTGGGCACTGTGATCATCTCCATTTTACAGATGAGGAAACTGAGGCCCGAGGCGGGAGGTTTCTGGCCCAGGGTCCGCCGCCGGCACTGGGCGGAGCGGGGCCGCCGAGCTGACTGCAGGGCCCCCTGTTTTGCTGCCCGTTGGCAATGGCCTCAGGGAGGTGGGTCTGTGTGGGCTCTCTGTCCCGATCTTTGCCTTTTTATGTCCTTCTCCAAATTTTTTTTTGCGATCAGTAGAGGGCTTTGACGATCCAGGGGAAAAACTGGAAAAGTGGAAGGCCCAGTAGGTGAGTGAGGAGTCCAGTTGGCAGTGCGTGGTTGTAGACCCCCCGCTGGTGAGCTCAGTGTGGCCTGTGGTGCCGCCCTGAATGGCCATGAGTGCGGCGTCCACTGGAACCTGAGGAGGAACGTCCGTGAAAATGAAAACATGCTAAGGAATGAAAGGCTTTTGGTTGGTTAACATGCAGTCCATTGTTTAAAACACCAGTATTTTTTATTGTATGTTGTGACGACTTGGAAGAATTGTGTTGTTTTCACTGAAGAGTCCACTTCTGTTCGGCACAGACACCAGAGGATGCTTGTAGACTCTCGCCTTTTTATTGGTGGCCTTGGCCACAAACAATAGAAATGCTCCCCTCAGAGCATTTTGTAGACTGTGAAAGAGAGATGCTCTTTCATAATAAAAATTAGCTGCATACCCCTCAGACTAGGGAGCCAGGAGAGAAATAACGCCTTGTTTTCTACTTGCAGAAAAATTAGACACTATGTGTCCATTATCAGAGTGTGCAATGGCAGCAATAAGGTAGGTAAGGGGAGCCCTGGGGACCCCAGGGGTGCCCAGCAAGATTCCCCCGATTGCGTGACTAGACAATCAGAACTAATGGCTTTTACATTCATTTTTAGGCTGAGAAAATAACTGAATGTGTTCAGTCTGACACTCATACAGGTATGGTGCTCCACGTTCATTCTTAGGGGTCATCAGGCTTGTGGAAAAGATAAAACCAGGCCCTTACTCTGCCGAGCTCGCCTTGTGCACCGGGGGGACTGTATCTTCCCAGCACCGCGGCAGCGTGTCTCTCCCTAACTGCCCAGTATGGTTGATGAGCCGAAGGGCCTGAGCACTCGTGGGCATTCTGACAGGCGTCCTGGGGTGGGTCTCAGCCTCTGGGGGGAGAACTGGTCACCTCAGATTCATGAACTTGCATCAAGAGGTGTGGAGGGAAGAGTGACTTGTTGGCCCCACCTGCACTTGACGAGGCAGCAGTGCTGAGTGTCAGACTACAGACAGTACTCGAGCAGGACATCTTCACCCCCTGACCGTAGTCCCCTGCAGCCCATGGGGCGGTAGCTGGACCCCATCAGACTTGGCTCACCTCATATCTGTCCCCTGTTGTGCCTCAGACACCACCCACTCGCTCGTCCCCACGTCCGTGTTCCCGCGCATGTTTTTCCCTGGCCCGGAATTGCCCGTTTCCCTCAAGCATGTGCCGGGGCCTCAGCTAGCCGCCTTCCTCCTCAGGCGGTCGCCCGTGAGAGGCCGGCCTGTGATGGTGCCGAGCTCCTGGAGCTCCACGCCCGAGGCTCTGCGTCACACCCAAGGAGCCTCCATCCCTCGGCTGTTAGGGACGTGCTCGCTGCAGTACCAGAACATCATTCGTTCATTCCGGGAATGCGTCCCTTGTGTTTTTCTGAGCATTTACTGTGCATAAAACACCCTGCCAAGTGCTTAAATGACAGCATATTTAACTGAAGCCTTGCAGTGAACCAGTGGGGTAGACATTTTGTGGCTGAAGGTCCCTTTTTACGGGTAAGGAAACTGCAGGGCCGATTCGCCCAAGGATTGTCCGTGTAGGACACAGAGCTGGCATTGGAATGCTGACGGCCCGCTCCAAAGCTCGGAAGCACACACTGGGCAGCTCCCTGCGGGGGCAGGCAGGGCTTTGACCTGGAAAGAAGAGCGACTGTCCACAGGGGACAGAGCAGTGATAAGAAGTGAGGAGTAGTGGGTGGGAAAGGGCTAGTGGTACCATGATGACCTAGAGGGGAAGGTTCCAGTTAGGGGAGGTAGACTCGACCAAGGAGAGGGGTGTGGGAGGAAAGCATCCCAGAAATAAAAACAGTCCTAGAAGAGGGAAAGGTCAGAGCATGTTTGAGAAAGAGCAGGAATAAAATTTGATCAGCGTGGAAAGGGGAGTTGGGATTGTGAAGGATCCCTGGATGCCAGGTAGGAGATGAGGATTTTCATCTGTAGGCAGTGGGAGTCTGAGGACTTTTGAGCAGGGAGTGGTGTGCTGACTTCTGAGCTCTTAAGAACCTCGTAGAACAGTGTGGAGCAGAGATTCCGTAGGAGGAGGGACCAGAGACAGGCATACCAATAATGCTGCAGGCTAGAGGAGAGAAAGCAATGGCCACGGCATTGCAAGGTGCTGACAGGAGGAAAAGAGGGGAGTGGATGGATGGTGGTGGGACCAGAGAGAGGGAGGCAGGAAGGAGTCGTCGGAGAGGCAGTTTGTAGGTCTGGAGATGCGGGGCATGGCCCTAGGGCTGGGCAGGATGGATTTGGAAAGTGTTCCTCGTGAGGTCCAGGGTTTGTGTGTTCACTCATCTCTTCGCTCTTTCTACCACTTTCTGTTGCATACCGGCGCCCTTGTCCCTGTGTTCTGTAAAGAGGTGGGGACTGGAGATGTAAACTTGCTGGCCAGCAAAGCATTCACAAGTAACTTAGGTATGGACGTGACGAAGTGGAGTCCAGGGGGGTACGGGGGGGGCGCAGGCTTCGAGGTTACTGAGGAAGACATGGCAGGGCAGGAGCAGGGAAGCCAGTTCCTGGAGACCCACGGGCACTGGGCTCAGAGAGGGAGCGGGGAGCCGGAATGAGTTACTGAAGTCGGGGAAGGGAGAAGGGGAAGCGTGGATCATGGTCCCAACCGGCCACACACACACAGGAGGGCAGAGGCAGAGGCCGAGAGGGACCTTGGCTCTTGCATCCCAGAACACACTTATGACCTGTGGAAATGCAGGGTCAGGAGGGCCAAACTGTAGGACCGGAGGGGTCAGGATGGGGGCCACACATGTAGGCCTCTGCCAGGACAGTGACCCTTACACTGCAAGATCATGGGGTGCCTTTACTTGGATTTTTTTTTTTTTTTCTTCCGGAAGAGCCCTGTGAAGTAGGCCTGGCTGTTATTAAGACCTCTTTATTACAGAGAAGGAAACTCGGTTTCTGAGGGTCAGAAGGCTTCAGTGCCACCTCAGTGTCGGGCAGAGTCAGTGACACAGTGCTCGGTGTTAGGCAAGGAAGGACTCCCTTCCTTGGAGGGACGGCTGGGCCGTTCTGTTAGCCCACTTTGTGATCAGTGCCCACTGTGGAGTCTTCCCATCGCAGCCCGCTGAGCTGGCTGGCTGTCAGGTCTCCCTCCCGTCCCTGGCAGCATACCCACCTTGATGTCCCAAAGACTGCCAAATGTCTTGCCTTGGGAAGGCAGTGACGCTGTCGTAGGCCCCGGACCAGCCACAACCCTTGGTTTTACACACAGCACAAGCACTTCTAAAGCAGAAAAGGAGTTCCTCAAAGGAAATCGGGGGGCTCACAGTTGCACCAAAAAGCTTAAGAATCAGTCGGAGAAGAAGGGCAGGAATGACAGGAAGCTGGGCGGCCACCCCTTCTGTGGAAGGTGTGCCCTGGTGCCGCCACCAGCGTGGCAGAGTGGTTCCCCCACAGCCCTGCTGCCCTGCCCCACCAGACTCCGGCGGAAGCACTCATCCGGCTGGCCTGGGTCACTGTCCACTCTGTCGCTGACACAGAATGGAGTAGGGGGGGGGGTCTCTCGCCTTCCCCCTTCTGTAGTGGCCGTCATGAGAAAGGGGATTCTGGGGGTCCAGGAAAATAATATGTTCCCAGCACCTGGCCCCTTTTTCCTGGCCTCTGTATTGTTTTCACATGATACTGAGTCTCAGCCAAGACACTCAGTGTGGCAGCTGTCCACTCTGTAAACCTGCAGGTGGTCTGGACCGAGCCCGGAACCTGGCTTCAGGCAGCCAGAGATGAACATGGGAGTTCACTGTCAGATGGATGGGGGCAATAATCTGCATAGACTGTCCTTTGTACCACAGCGGGGGTGAACTGGGAAGCACTTCCCAGCAGTGATGACATGGTTGAGCCCGTGTCTGGGACAGAGGGAGGGGTCAGCCCAAGGACAGGAAGAGCATTCCTGGAGGGACGAGCTGCACGCACAAAGCCATCGAGACAGGCGAGGCTGAGTCAGGCCAGCTTGGATTTCATCCTGTAAGCAGAGGAGGGCCGGGGAGTCTTTCCTTAAATAGGTAAATGAAAAGGGGTCCCTTCCAGTAAAGATAGTCATGGTGATGGTGTGGAGAAAAGAGGCAAAGAGACTGGATTCGGAGATACTTCGGTATAATCAGTTCTGGGAAGCAGCTCAGTATGAGGGATGAAGGGAAAACACTAGAGAATGTCCCCACAATTTCTAGCTTGACCACTGCATGATGTGAATGAAACTAAGAAGTACAGGAGAAAGAGCAGGTTTGTGCAGGGAGAATTCAGCGAGTTTAGATTTGAACTTGGTCCATCTAGGGTGCCTGGAATGGCCCTGTGGAGCTGTCCAGTGGCATACGGAGAGGCCAGGGCCATGGGGCAGCGCTCCTGGTGAGAGGAGGGGAGGGAGGCAAGAAGACAGCTCTGTGCATGGGAGCCCAGCAGTAGCAGACAGGGGATGTGGCAGTCATTCATGCAACCAGCATTCTGTGCACAGCCACCACGTGCCCGGCAGTGTGACTCTCTGCTGGTGAGAAACCTGCAGTCTATGTTTCATGGGTAGGGGGCGGGGTAGCGCAGAGGATGAGGTGAGGGGCAGGAACAGCCTCCCCGGGAGGGTGACAAGTGGCAGGCCGGGCAGCATGGCCTGGGGCGTCAGCGTCTCTTACAGGTACTCCCGGGTGCTACAGGGTCAGGCCTGTGGACACAGGCCTCCTAGACCGCTGGCGGGACTTGGGGCGCTGCTCTGCATCTGGAGCAGGCAAGCTTTCTCCGGCAGTGGAGGTAGAGAGGCCAGGGAGAAGGAGGACTGACCAGGAGCTGGCTTTTGGGAGGTCGGTGGTCCCAGGGCAGAGCAAGCATTCCATACAATGCTTGAACTGTTGGGAGGGTCCCGGAAAGTTCTCTGAAAGTCTGCTGTGTTCCCGGCAAGTCCTGCCGGACACCCAGTTCTCGGCTTCCCCATCTTCTCCTTCCAGAGCACCCGTTGCTGTAGGAATGGAGGCAACTGCTGTTCACATGAATGCCTGCCATCCTCACTGCTGCTCCCCGTTCCCTGGATTTACTGCTCAAGCGGTGGGTGGTGTGGAAGGATCACGTTTGATGCAACAGGAAATCGAGAGCAGAGAGCTGAAGTCACAGGTGGTGCTGAGCCCACGCCCTGGTATTTGGAGGCCTACTAGCCTTCTGTCCATTAATAGGCCAGGTGCCTCGAGCACTCCATATTTGTGGTGCACTCACTAGGTGAGAGGGCCTGGACTCGTGCTCCTTCAGGGCTTGCCGTCATCCCCCAGTGGTCCCCGAGTCAGCTTCTGAGAGTCGGCCCCCCCCCAGCAGGTGCAAGCTGTTTGAGATTGGTCTACACGGTGCTGCCAGGCTCCAGCGGGGAGCAGGGACCTCACTGAGGCTCTTGGGAGCAGGAAGATGGAGTATGTACATAGCGATAAAATAACTTTGAAACGTTCGGTACAAATGAGAGCCTGGAAAGCCTGCTTCTCTCCTTCCACTTTTGCCATATTCTGGTCCTTGGTACACGCAGTGCATTTCCTTCTCTGCAGCCACATCTCCACAGGCACAAGCAGCTTCCTCCTCTCGGAAATGCCGCCGCCTCTTCGTGGCTCCGTGTACAAAACCTAACTTACCTGCTCTCTGCCCCCCTTTCCCAGAGGAAAACCTGCCTTTTCTCCTCGGGACTCCTTCTGCCCTTCAAAGCTATTACTGTACCTCCTAGTTCACCTGCCTTTGTTTCCCTCCATCCCAGCCTGATTGTGGACCTGGACCATACCTTATTTGTCTTTGTATCCCTAATGCCTGGTGTAGGGCCCAGCACAGGGGAGGTGCCCAGTGACTGTCTGTGGATGGCTACAAGGGAGAAGCATGCGAGAGCCACCTCGTATGTTCAGTGCTGTCTTACCAGGTGGCTGTGGGGATGTAACCTCCATGGAGCTCAGAGGAAGGAGACAGGCCAGAGTCTGTTTCTGGCTGGAGGGGGGTGAGGGGATGTTCCACTTTGAGGGAGTGAGCATCTGGACAGAATACGGCGGGACTGTCCTGTCCTTGACTGGCAGCCAGGAAGCAGATCGGTTTGAGCTGCAGTACTTTGACCCATGCTGCCCACAGAGAATGGAATGAAGGGGACAAGATTGGGGACTGTGGTACCAGTGAGGGAGGCTGTCATTCTAATCCAGAGGAGGATGGTGAGTGTCTGAGCTAGGACAGGGACAGAGCAGGAGTAGATTGAAGACCTAGTTAGGAGATAAAATGTGTAGATTGAGCTGGGCAGTTGAGGGAGAAGAAGGGAGAAGTGTATGACTTGTTTCCAACTTCAGCAGATCTGGGGGAAGATGATGAGTGCACTGGAAGTGCCTGGGGTGTCCGACGGGAGGGGGCTGGTGGCCAGTTGAGATAGGAGTCTGGCTCTCAGGAGAAGCCTGGGATGAGACAGCAACACAGCAGCTAGTTAAAGCTGCAAGAAGAAATGAGATCTCCCAAGGAGATGCATTGTCTGGGAAGACCAGAAGAGCTAAGGACAAAACCTTGGGATCAAGGAGAGGGGAACCATGAAGAGGGGGGCTGAGGAAGAGGGAAGTTAGGAAGGAAGAGTAAAGGGACAGATGGAGAACCAGGAGTTTCCAGAAAGACTGGTCAGTGTGTCTAGTACCATAGTCAAGTCAGGTAAGAACTGAACTGTTTCCTTCCGATGTAGCAACAAGGAGCTGAGCAGATGTAGACCACGGGTGGGAGGCTCAGCGAGCGCGCCGGCTCGGTGATTGCTCATCAGCAGGGCAGCTCCCGGTTTCGACGTCTGTGAGATGGGGACAGGTTGGAGAGGCTCAGCAGTATGTGTAACACCCAGCAGGTGCCCAGAGGAGGGGGCTGGAAGGAAAGTCAGCTCTGCCTTGTCATTGATTTGGCATGGGGTCAGGGGGAGAGAGGAGTCAAAGACAGCCCCTCTTGGGAGCCTGGAAGAGCAGTGGCCCCGCTCACAGGAAGTGGGGGCAGCGGGGAGAAAGACAAACTGTCATTTGAAATAGACTCCAAACTAGTGTTCCCTATACCATGCTTGAAAAGAGAGATACATTCTTCCCTGGGACATTTTAAAACGTGTACTGTTAAAAAAAAATTTTTTTTCCCTTTGGGGCAAGGATGGGTGACAATCAAAATTTTTTCACCATTTTACTTGATTATATAGAAGTGTAATAGGAAAAATTTTCCTGAGTTGATTTCTTCTAGTTTTTACTTTACATCACAGGACTCTGTAATTATGTAATCTGGAACCTGTAAAGCACTTGTTTATGACTGTACCAGTTGGGACATTTTGAGAAAGTCCCCCCCCCCCCCCCCCCCCCACTTAAAACCTCATTGGTCAAACAAAGTCATCATCTCTGGGCACTCTGTTGATTTTTGTGTCTTCTTAATTGGTGTTCTAAATCATAAATTTTGTTATTTAAAAATTTTAGATCTGTAATTTTCCTAATACGTTGTTAAAATCCTTTTGAAGAGGTGATTTATAGTTTAATTGTTTCCACAGATCATCAGTCAGGCAAACATAAAGACAGAAGGAAAAGCTCACTAGATGTCAGAACTCTTGCTTCTCGAACAAGCGAAGGTAGGTGACAAAGACAAGGAGAAAATGTTGGACACGTGAATACCTGACATCCGTCCCCAGTCTCCTCTCCGGGTCACTGCCCCCCTCCAGTTCAAGACCGGGGAGGGGACCCTCTAGCAACCTGTGTCCATTTCCCCCTCCTCCGACTCCTGCCAGTGGGCTCCATTCTCAGCCTTTTGATGGAGTTAGGGAATAAAGAAAAACACATACATTTTACTATCCATCCTATAGTTGATTTTCTAAACTGTTAACAGCAGAGGATGTCAGTTTATCTGCTGTAATTGTATGGGTAATACATAATGCATTTGGAAATTCTTCATATATTCCATTGTGTGTTGCAGTTTGCCATGGAAACTTAACCTTTTGGTGGGGAGGTGAGCTGCATGTGGGCACGTGAAAGACTCTTACTAAGCAAATACTAAGTTTTAATTGGAAAATAATTTTTAAGATTACGTAGATATGTGGCCTGAATGATCTAGTAGTATTTAAAATGTGATGAAAATTACTAATACCGTATGGAGGCAAATATCACTGCTAGCTGTGTGCTTTCTTTGACCCAGAGATGAATGGGGAAGCATAAGGAGTTGGTTGGTACTAGATAAAAAGCCACAACTTTCCAGGGCAGTGGCAGCTCAGATGAGACAACGGAGATCCGGTGCCCTCAGGTTTGTTGTGAGGCTCAGAAAACACTGGAGATCCTGCACAGACCCCACCCTGCTGCGAGGGGAGCGGTGTGGTGTCACAGGCCAGAGCATGGGCTTTGGCCTCAGAGTGACCTTGATTCCAGTCCCAAGGTCATCTACTTCGTGTGCAACCTTGGCGGTAGACTTCTGTGCTTCCCTTTCATCACCATGAAATGGGGACAGTTATCCTGTGCACGGAGGGCTATGCCCGTGCACCCCCATGGTCCTCAGGCAGAGGGGCCAGGGACAGGGTCACCCTTCCCCACAACGGTCTTCCTCCCATGCTCTTACTAATATTTGTCCTTAGGCTGACTTGGTCCATTTCTGTATTTTTAAGAGGTAAACGTTTTTCTTTAATAGTTTGGGGTTTTATTTTTATTTTTTTAAAAGATTATTTGAGAGAGAGGGAGGGAGGGAGCTGGAGTGGGGGGTGGCAGAGGGAGAAGGAGAGGGAGAATCCACAAGCCGACTCCTCGGCTGAGCGCAGAGCCCGACTCAGGGCTCCATCCCAGGACCCTCAGATCATGACCTGAGCCGAAATCAAGAGTGGGCCGCCCAGCTGCGCAGCCACTGAGGCTCTGCATGTCTCTGGTTTTTTATCACTATTTTTAACTGAGTTTAGTTTACCCACAGTGAAATTCAGGTATTAAGTGTTCGGTTCTGTGAGTTTGGACAGTTCCATGAGCTCGGGTAACCACCATCCAAAGCAGATACAGAAACCACGCACGCACGCATGCATGCACTCACACACCTTGTACCACATCGAGGCAGCCCCTAGATTTCCAGCCCTGTAAGGCTGTCTGGCCTCTTCTTGTGCTTCGAAGACATGGAACCATACGGCCTGCACGCCCGGCGTCTGACTTCTTTCCCTCAGTGTTCTTGAGATCCCTCTGTGTGGTTAGACGTGCCAGGAGTTCGTCCTTTCTACTGCATGCAGTCCCCTGCTGGAGGGATGTGCTGCCCTTGATCCATTCTCTCATTCATGGGCATCTGTGTTCTCTTCCCACTTTGGGGCTGGTAAGAGTAAGGCTGCATGAATGTTCTTATGCGTTCCTGTCCTACCTAGAAGTGGAATTGCTGGCCTCTGGGCAGCTGCAGACGTCTGTCCACAAGGTGTTGTCCCACGTTCCTGCCCACTGCTGATGTGTGAGTAGTCCCGTTGCTTTGCAACCTCCCACACTTGGGTATCTCGGCATTTCAGCCATCCTGGTGGATATGGTTTTAATTTTAATTTTCCTGATGACGAATGAAGTGGAGTACCCCTTTCATCTGTTTACGGACCATTTGGACGTTCTCTTTTGAAGTGCTGTTCAGATATCTTGCCTGTTTTTATAATCGGGCTGTTTATCTCACTGGTTTGTAGGAATTCTTTATATATTCTAGATATGGATCCTGTTGGATTACATGCATCACAAATATATTTTGTTAGTCTCTGGTTTGCTTTTCACTCTCTTGATGGTCCTTAATGTGAACAGGAGTTCTTAATTTTAATAAAGCTCATTTTATCAATGTTTTCTATTATAAGCTGGTGCTTTTTTGTGTCCTGTTCAAGAAATCTTTCTCTCACCCAAGGTCAAGATATTCACCTGTGTTTTCTTGGAGAAGCTTTATTTTATCTTTCACCTTAGGTCTGTGATTCATTTCAAATTAATTTTTATATCTGGTGAGGATAGGGATCAAGGATGAATTTTCCCCCCACGTGGAAGTCCAGTTGGCCCACCACCATATTGAGAAAACCATTTTTTTTGCAGCAGCGCCATTATTGTAATCAGGTGACTATAAACATATGGTCATTTTCTGGACTCTTCGGTTTTCCTTGTTCTGTCGGTCTGCACGTGCACCAATACCACTATTGATTGCCACATCCGCTCCAGTAAGCCTTCTTACCTCGTAGCGTAAAGTTGTTCTTCACGATTGTCTTCGCCATCCTAGGCCCTCTGTGTTTCCATACAGCAGTTAGCATCAGCTTGTTAGCTCACTCACACACACGCACACACACACGCCACCTCCTGGGCTTGCATCTGGGAGTGTCTTGAATCTATAGATGGGTTTAGGGGAAATGGAAATCTCAATGATACTGAATCTTTCAAACCATGGATGCCTTCTGTGTCTCCCTTCAGGTGGCTTTTGTTTTCTCTCAGCAGCGTTTTGCATTTTCAGTGTGTAAATCCTACACATCTTTTCTTACATATATTCCTAAATATTGGTGGGTTTGGTGCTTTCATAATAGTGTTTTGTATTTCAATTTCTAATTGTTTGTTGCTAGTTTATAGAACTAGAGCTGGCCTTGTACCCGGTAACCTTGATAAACTTGCTCGTTGGTTGTCAGAGTAGTATTTATAAATTCCTTTGGACTTTCTGCACATAGGGCAGCCTTTATGCCCTGTAGTTCTTCTTCTTACTTTATTTATACTGGTTTCATTTTTTATAAGCATATGTCACTTTCATGACATTTTTTAAATGAGAACAGGTCCTCTTATGATTAGTGATAAAACAGTGGATTTTATTTTTGGTTTAATGACCTCATTGGGTAGAATGGAAAGTTGGCAACCATATGGTGGTCACCAAAATCAGATGTAAGGAGTGTTGTGGGTCCCCAAAATTTAAAGTACCTAAGAGCCCCTGAGTTGGTTCATCTTGCCCCGTGCTTCTCCTTAGACCTCAGTTTGGTGAACCAAGGCTGATGTATCAGGCTGTGGAACAGTCTGTGGTAAACAGCATTTGGCCTGACAGTGGGGCTTTCAGGGAGACACACAGAACTCTATGTGTATGTTTTTTTCCTGCCTGCACACTGCCCGGCCTTCACTTTACCCCAGAGGAACCGTATCTTGACAGGAGCACCAGAACATGAACAAACTTCAGACAGAGCCCAAGAGTTGCCTCCTGTCTCATGTGAGGGGTTTCCCTCATTGATGTAGATTAAGCATCACTGTGGAGAGCACCAAAAGCTGCCTTGAGAAATTTAAACAAAAACTCATGTATTTCGGTTAAGGGGGAATTGTGTTTATTGCTCCTGACATATATAAGACAAAGAGCTTGTGTGGCATTGTCTTCCAGAACATTTTTGCTCCTAGATAGCGGCAAACTGAATATTAAAAGCCTTATTGTTATAAACGCAGAAAGAGGCTAACTGTTTGGCCTTGACTTGCTAGATTGTTTCCTCTGTTTTTTCTCTGGCCTGTGACATCAGAAGTCCAGTCTGGGGGGGGCACGTGCATCCTAGTGCCTAGGACTGAAGGAAGCACAGTTGGTTCTGCCCGAACCCCAGGCTTGTTGGGATGGGGTGGCACTCGTTGTGGACACGCAGTTCCGGTCCTGCCCCTTCATCGTGCAGCTGGGCCCACGGAGGCCCTGGGGGAGGTGGGGGGAGCCAGGGAGGGCCCGGAGCCCTCAGCTGTCAACAGGTGCCTGGGGCCGTACATACTCTGATCTCTGCGTCATGTGGTCTCCCCACAGTTGGCAGCCAGAGGCGACACTCCTCCATGGCCCGGATACATTCCATGACGATCGAGGCGCCCATCACCAAGGTGGAGCAGTTTGTGGACGGTCTCCACCAAGCCCGCACAGAAGGCCCTGGCTCTCGGGGTTGAGTGTTTCTAGTGAGAGGAAACAGGCCTGCAACGACGATAATGCTCTCCTAGTTGTAGGAAGTGGCCCTCTCTAAAGAGAGAGGGTGTGGGACTTGAACACTGAGGCTAGTCTTAAGTTAGCCTGGAGCACTGTGGCCAGCCTGCCCCTCTGGATCGCTCTCCCACTGTTTGTAAGGTTATGAAACTCAAGTCTTCTTTCCATGTTGTAGGTAATCAACATTATCAATGCTGCCCAGGAAAGCAGCCCCATGGCTGTGACGGAAGCCTTAGACCGTGTCCTGGAAATTCTAAGAACCACTGAATTATATTCACCACAGTTTGGTGCTAAGGATGATGATCCTCATGCCAATGACCTTGTTGGGGGCTTAATGTCTGTAAGTACATTTGACCAGGCTGCTGGCTAGAGTCTTCTGTTCTTGTCTGTTTTCCCAGAGGTTATTTGTTTATGGGCTGGCCTGCACCCTGCCATCACCCCGGCTCCACTGCTTTCTGGCCAGAGCCGTCACCCCCCCTGTTGCCTGCTGCCCAGGGAGACCTCAGCTCAAAGCAGAGAAGGGAAGAGCATATTCTAGACAGTCTGCTGGGCTGGGCTCTCCATTTTTGCTTAGGGATCCTATGAGGAATTTAAGCAAAACTTAATTATTTTAAAGATTTTGAAAACTAGGGCAGAAAAAAGTATATATATGAAATGTTTCCTACCAGCTGACGAACCAGAAAGACTACATATGTTTGAAGAGGCACCAGGGGATGGGGCACGGTTTCCTTCCAGAACATCCTGCACAGATTTGGTGGCTTCGGACCATGGGCTCTCAGGGGTCCTGGAGGCTTCCAGCCCATGTAGCAGAGTGGTCTCACAGGGGAAGAACAACTTTGTGGGAAACAAATCATTCTATCACTGTCCGTCACTTCTTGTCTTGGTCAGAAGTGAAATTCACCTCACCAGCACCAAAAAAAAAAACCCACAAAAACTCCCCTCTCCTCGCAGTGCCTGCTCTCTGAAGTTCACTTGGTTTCTTAAAAACAAGGTTTCAGGCAGTAATTTGCAGGGTGGGCGGTTCCCGGGGACGGTAATGTCAGACCATGATCCGGCCTATTTGAAGCAAAGGCACCTCCAGCTCGTCGGTGAGGGGTGAAGATGATGGGGGGTGGAGTGGGACCATGCCGTGGCGTGAGGGGGGAAGAGAAGGAGGGTGGGAGGGAGGGGCTGCTAGGGGCTCGTGCAGTGGTCTGGGAGGGCTCTCACCCTGAGAGGCAGCAGGAGGGCTCAGGGTGTGTGCAAGGTCAGGAAGAATCCACTTTCCCAGAGGAAGCCGATGTCCACCGTGGCAAGGAGGGTGGCAAGAAAATGGTGGGGGAGGCTGGAGGGGAGAAGCCAGTTGTCCCTGAGACACCGAAGCAGCGCTGAGGACCCCGGCAGTGCTGGTCTCCGGGGCCTCAAGCAAGCTCACCCCGCTGGTGCGGCCCCTGAGCTTAGCCAGTTTTCCCTGCATCGATTTGTGTCCTCTGCGCCAGGTAACTGAGTCCAGTGGTTGCCCACAGGGGCACTCGGGGCGCCTTGGTGGAGAGGCTGCCCTCAGCTCTCCTCGGGGACCGACTGTCCCACCGTCTTCCAGAAGTGAGGAATAGTTATGACTTCTCTTTTTCTTGTTTCCTTGATTTTCATCAGGATGGTTTGCGAAGACTATCCGGGAATGAGTATGTTCTCTCAACAAAAAGTAAGTTTGAACTTTTTAATTTTTTGGAGCACTGACAATATTATGGTGACACCGAAATGATGAAAACAGGTGTTCCAGTCAGGTTTCCAGTTCATTTTTCTCATCAGTAACAAGTTTCTTGGTAGGTCCTAAAAACTGCACAAGGTAGCTGTCCCCCGAAGCAGTAAATACTGTAAAGCCTATTAACTTTGTTCTCCAAACCACATCCCTCTGCAGATCTTCAGCAGATGCCCAGCAGTATAAACGCCCCCATCTCCCTTCACGACGTCCCCCCACGGATAGCTCGGGCCATGGAAAACGAGGAGTACTGGGACTTTAATATATTTGAACTGGAGGCTGCCACACATAAAAGGTGAGTCCACGTGCAGCCTGGCAGACACACAGCTTAGCTCTGAGCGCCTCTGTGGAAAAAGCCATCCAAGGAGTGTGGTCCTTCCAGAGCCCGTGCCTGGTCAGGGAGGGAGGCTCTGGAAAGAGGAGCTGGGCAGCAGGTGCCCCTGACGGCCTGGGCCTACAGGGGTCAGGGAGGGCGGCCAGGTCGCCACTCCTGCAGAGACAGCAGACTCAGGGCAAGTGGGAAGTTGAGCAAGTGACTCACCTTCTCGGGGTGGCTCCAGTTTCTCCTATAAAATACGGATATTAGTGTCTTCTGTATGTGGTAATATGTTGAGACAGCGGCACAGAGTCCCACTCAGGATAGAACTAAAAATTAGAAATACACAAACAGACACATTTGCTAAGAGCTGTCCCCAGATCGCAGTTGCTGTGCTGGTGACAGGCCTAGAGCCTCCCAAAACTCCGGTCATCCTGATCTGGGTGTGCTCACAGAGTGAGGGTGGGATCGGGATTTTTACCTTCTGATTGTGCCTCTCTGGAAAAGAACAGTTGGCCACAGGGGTGTAGTTGACGTGGCACACAGAGAAGGCTGCCCTGTCAGGTGGTGGCCAGGCCCAGAGCTGCGGGAGAGGTGTGCTCTGTTGGCCTGTGGGATAACTAACTCTTCACACCTCCTTCCGGTCTGTCCCCAAGACAGCCCTGCCCTTCAGGCATGCTCACCAGGAGTCAGCCTTCTAGTGTCTTCTGTTTCCATGTACCGCACGTGGGCAAGGACAGTAGAAAGGATCCTCCGAAAGCACATGAACCTTCGAACACCTGGCTTCTAGGTTAGTGACGCTGCATTCATGGGAGGCAGGCCAGGGCAGGTCAGTCCGAGCCCTGTGGGCCAGATGGCCTCTGGATGCTGCCTCAGCATGGCTGTCTCTTGACTCTCCAAGCTGAAGGCCAGATGCCGGATCAAGGCAACTTCTCAAGGAAGGGCCTGACTTGGTGGCCTGTTGGTCACCTTCTCAGGGGAAACGGCCTCATGCTGCGGCACCCACCTCCAGATTACTGAGACCGTTACATGACAGGTGACGGTGTCTGGCTCATAATGCCACCTTCAGAAACTTACTTGCTTCTAGACCGGACATCTGGCCAATAACATAGGTCCAGCGAGTGCAAAGGTGAGGCAAGGGTTCAAGCCTGGCATTACATTGATTTTGAGGAATCTACTGGTGCAAGTAGAAGTGTGAATGAGGAAGGGGGTGGCGAGCACACCTCACCCCAGCCCGTGGAGAACACGGACAGAGAGCCGGCACTGGGTGGTGGCTACCGGGAGAAAGGGCCACCCGGCACTGTCCGGGCGGGCTCCCTCGCTGCCCACACGCTCTCTGAAGACTGGCTCCGCTTTGCCGGTTGGGTCTGAACCTATTCAGGGCTCCCAACACTGGGCCCGTTTCTTTGTTTTAAGGCTGTGCATGTTTTTCTCTGTAGGCCTTTGATTTATCTTGGTCTCAAAATGTTTGCTCGCTTCGGAATCTGTGAATTCTTGAACTGCTCCGAGCCGACGCTGAGATCGTGGTTACAGATCATTGAAGCCAGTTACCACTCTTCTAACCCCTACCACAACTCGACACACTCTGCCGACGTGCTTCACGCCACTGCCTACTTTCTCTGCAAAGAGAGGATAAAGGTGAGCTGCGTGTGTGCACCATGCTTAGCGGGCAGGAGTGGTGGGATGGGCTGCGGCCTCCGCCGCCACCGAGGTGCTCTGCAGGGCCACTGCCCAGGGGTCCCCACCTGTGGGCCACCTGGCCCCGCGGAGGGTGCGGCCGCATGGGGGATTGGGCAGGAGGCTGAGCTGCGGCTCTGCGGATCGATAGGTCAATTCATGACGTGAGCCCCGCCCTTCTGTGGGAGTGTAAGGAGCGGATTGGTCCCCACGGAGAAAACCAGCCAGAACAGTTGACTGCAACTTGTCTGTAGGCTTGGAGTGAGACCCCAGAAGAACAGCCCTAACTGTTGCAGAGCACCTAAGTCTGAATGAGCTGCCCCTATACTCACCCCATCCCTCGGTGTCAGCAGGGGTTGAGGCCAAGTTGATCCTTGGCCAGCTCTGCTCCCGCCTGGGGTTGCCGGCCCCAAGGCCGGAGTTCCACCAGCCAAGAGGACAGCCAGGTCAGAAACCTGGAAGCATTTTCTGTTCTCTCCTCTCCCAAGCCCGTGTCATCCAGTAGGTCCTGGGACCTTGCCTACCGGGGCCCCCAGTGTCCTCAGGATTATCTCCACCTCCTGATGCCCTTGAGCCGTCCTAGTGAGGGCCCTGCTTTCTCCTCTCCCTGGTACCACTTGAGCACTCCTGCCCCCCCGTCCAGCCCCCCGCGGGACTCCCCCACACTGCCGCCAGCACGAGCTTTCTGAAACGGCACATCTGACCATGCCGTTCCCGGGAGCGGCTTCCCACCTCCTACCGGACTTAAACTCCGCAGTAGGGTGATTCACAGCTCCCGACACACAGGCCCCGTGTGGGCCGTGCTAAACCACTGAGGTTTCTGGCTCCCCTGCCCTTGGTCTGCTGTTGCCTTTGCTGCTGCTGGCTTCCCTGTGTCCCCACCTGTCCTTCAGGGATCCGTACCAGCCTTTGTTCCTCCAGGGAGACTTGCCTGGACTACCCTCCCCCCGCCCCCGGTATGGACTTCGATGCCCCTTGTCTGTGTGTCCCCTCCATGTGGGCCTGCTCCTGAGATGACTGCATTGGCACAGCAGGTCTGTCCTCTGCTGACTCAGTGCAGGGGCCACTGGCCCTACTGGTGGCCAGTCACACCTGGCTCAGAGTCCCCCTGGGCGCTGCCTGGCAGCTTGACGTCTAGCTTTGAGGCAGCAGGAAAGGGGGATGAAAAGAGGTTATGGTACGGAGAGCTTCACAGAAGAAAGGTTCCAGTCGAGGAATGTAACTCACTGCCCACCCCCAAACCAAGTTCCTAAGAAAGCTTTTCACGTTGTAAATGACTTCATTAGGGAAATTTTCAAAGCAGCAACTAGACTTGCACGGATCTGCCAAAGTATTTGTGTTCTTTCCATCAACATCCATCATAAAATGGCTCAGAGGGTCCAGGGAGTTCTGTGGCATCACCATTTCAGTTTCAGAACTCAAGAGCAGAAGGATCCAACCATGGGTTTTGTATCTAAGAACAAGGCTTCTTGAGGGGGGAGACAGCGCTGTGTCATTGCCTGGTGTCCTGGCACCTGGGGACAGCCCTACAGGGCCATGGCAGGTGGGCAGAGCATTTTAAATAATTTTAAGAAATCAACACAATGAGAAATTAATATATTAAGACCTATAGAATGAGAAGACCAAATGATAATCCAAAATGGTTCTTTGAAATAACCAAGAAAATTAAATTCTAGCCAAACTAATCAAGAAATGCAGAAAGAAGAAGGTGCCAGACACTTCTGTACTAACTTAAAAGCCTTAAGGTGAAATGTTTTACGTCACATACTAGAAGTAGGAAACCAAGAGGTCAGTACCGCAGAAGTAGTTCTTAACCTGTCGACAAAATTCTTCATAATCTGGCTCCTGACTCAGATCATCAGTGAGTTCTTCAGCCCCTTGAGGGATTTTTCCAAGTTACATAAACCTTTTCAGAGACTTGAAAATGATGGAGAACTTCCAGATTATTTTACCAAACTCACAAAACCCTGACATCCGCCTGACAAAGATCGTGAAAGGGAGGGAAACACTAGACCAACCCTGTTAACGTAAATGATGCACATTTTAAATTATTTCTCAATAATACTGGTTTACGTTGGTCCAAGTCAGTATCTCAGACTTTTTGTGATGGGTCTAGAGCCAGACTGGCTGAGGAGGTGACTCCTGTCTGTTGAGGACACCTCGTATTTGGGTAAGTCCTTAACTTGTGTGAGACCGGGAATCAGATAATGTTCTCTCGTTAACAAGCACAAACATGCAACTGTTTTTCAGCGGATGTAGGGAAACTGGATTTGCTCAACACTGTGCTTTTCTCCGAAATCTGGGATATTTTTCCCTCGAAGTAATAGGGCAGCAAGGAAACTCTATAGAAGGCTTCCCTGCTTTCAGGGCCAAGCCCCCGTTTTTACAAGCTCTCTCATTTGCAGCAAACTTTAGATCCGGTCGATGAGGTCGCTGCGCTTATTGCAGCCACTGTCCACGACGTGGACCACCCTGGGCGGACCAACTCGTTCCTGTGCAATGCTGGAAGTGAGCTGGCCATCTTGTATAATGACACTGCTGTGCTGGAGAGCCACCATGCGGCCCTGGCTTTCCAGCTGACCACCCGAGATGACAAATGCAATATCTTCAAGAACATGGAGAGGTGAGAGCACTGAGTAGGGGAGCATGCTGGTCCCTCTAACAACTTTGAGATACGATTCACGGACTTGAGAATTCTCTCATTTCAAGTGTACGGTGGGTGTCAGGCTATTCAGAGCAGTGCGGTCATCACCGCAGTGAACTTGAGAACATGTCCCTCCTCCCCCACAAAGCACCTCAGACTCGTTGGCAGTCACTTCCCGGTCCCTGCTAGAATCCCCCCAGCCACAGGCACCCGTGGGTGCGCCTTCTGTCCCCATAGATCTGCCAGTTCTGCACATTTCCTAATAAATGGGAGCACCCCTAATGGTCTTTTGTGACTGGCTCCTCTCTCTTAGCACGATGCTTTCAAGGTTCAGCTCTTTTATGTCTTGGCATTTCGAGGTGGCAAAGTGTAATGCTGACATCGGAGCTTCTCGAGACTCAGAGAAGCTGTCATCTTCCAGCTCTGCTCCGAACACTCCACTCCGCCCTCCTGGGCCCAGCACGCTTCTCGGCAGTGTCAGCGTTCAGATGTTACTTTGAGGAAGCCTCCCCTGACCCCTCAGTGCCAGGTCCCTTCACAGCCCTTGTCACATATTTACATCATCATTTTTCATTACTTGGCTAATGCCTGATTTGATTCTTAAGTTCTGTAAGTAGCCACTGCCCTTTGTTCATCACCGTATCCTCAGTGTCTAGCATGGTGCCGGGACCATGAGAGGGACTTCATAAATATCAGGTGGAAGACATTAATTTGGAAAACTTCCTTTTGCCATGTTCTGGAATTTCAGTAGGTTTTATTCATAGTTGCTGGTATAGACATCAGTTAGCTCTGGAAAAATACACAAGACCCTGGTAACCTGGGTCGTGTCCAGGGAAAGCAATGGGGTGACTGGAGAAGGGGTTGGACAGAGAGAAATGTCACAAAATGATTGAATAAAAAGGACTGGAGGAAGAGGTACACAAGTATTCCCTGTGAGCTTCTCAGCTGTCGGAAGCTACCCTCTAAGTTTCTGGGCACTGAAATTGTTGAATCTCAGGGTTCCTCTGTAGGGGGTACATTCTTCATAACCACAGATCTCTGCCTTTGTTCACCCCTGCTATGTTCTCTTATTCTAAGAGCTGTGTGCTTTATGCTACAGAATGATGAACATTGCACCTGTAAAGTCGTGCCCACAAGCTTCCCGATTTTAGCCTCTGCTCAGGTTCCCCTTGCTAATGATCTTGTTTTAAAGTGTTTCTTGTGACTTCCTGTCACATTAGAATTTTACCACAGTGGGTACTATCCTAAAGAAGAGACGGTTTCCAGGAGTACCTGTCTGGTCTGGATGAGTCCTCTATAGCACCCTCTCGTTTGTCGTCTGAAACAGGAATGACTATCGGACGCTGCGCCAGGCTATTATCGACATGGTCTTAGCCACAGAAATGACAAAGCACTTCGAGCACGTCAACAAATTTGTCAACAGCATCAACAAGCCCCTGGCAGCACTCGAAGTAAATGGGGTAAGGAAGACCGACTGTAAGGAGAGCCTCTGTTTGGGGCCCTTATCCCTGTGTCTTGTGGGGAACCAGAGGATAAGATGTGATGAGCTGTGGAAGACTTCCCAGTAGTTCCTTGGATTTAATTTCCATTGGTTGAAAAGTTATTTAAAGTATACGAACCTGTCAGGAAAAAATTAAGACCTCCGAAAGTAGATGTGGAAACTCTGCAACTAACTTTAGGTTGGGTGGACCATTCCTGTGCATTCTCACACTCTTCCCTCCCCCTCTTCTTGGGCATCCTGGGGTCAGTTGGTGCCCTTGAGGTCTCCCCCACCTACTCCCCACTGTGCACATGCTTGGCAGCAGTGCTGGTCTCTGTCACGGGAGGGTGGGGGGTTGAGAAGGACCCTGTATTTTGGTCCCAAGGGTGACATTATTGTTGGACATCATTTCTGGATTTGAGGCCTGGAGTCCACAATGACTGCCTGGCAAGGACATTAAACCTCTGGCCAGGCAGGAGACCACAGCTGAGTTCCATCCCAGTTGTGCTTCCCCAGTTCCTTGTCTGTAGAATGGGCAGAATAAAGCTGAAGGCATAGGACTGGTGGGCATGGGACAAGGTAGGCACGGAATAAATGGCACCTGTTACACTAGATTCAGCATGAGATCAGCACCTACAGCATATATTTTCATGTACCCTCTTCCTCTGAGGCCCTACCACCTCCCCCACATACACTGAGCATCTTGGCACCAGCTCACAGTCGTTTCCACAGCCTTCGCCCCTACCCCCTGCTCCTGTCACCATCCTGAGAGTCTTTACTAGGCACAGCGATGGTTTATCCTATGAGGCTAGGATTACCATTCCTTGAATTCTGACCCCACTTGACTCCCGCAACTCGTCTGGCCCTGGCCTTTGTCCCTGGCTTTCTAGCTTATTACCGCCTTTACACTTGTTCCTCTTTCACCTGATCTGAAACCCACTGAGAACTCTGCTTCCTTCACCCACCCTGTTCTCTCAGTTTGTCAACCTGCTTCTGACTTCACTTCCTTTCCAAGGACTTCCAGTGTGGAAGCACCCACACCACCAACCTTTTGGATGTCAACCAGGCCACTGCCCCTGGCCAACTCCATGCCACAGTCTTGGTTTCTTTCATCAAGTCTGGGCAGGTCCCAGACTCAATCTGAGGATTCTGTACCATCGCTCATCTGCTAGTACTTGGGGTTGATTCTGTTCCACTTGAAAGTCACATCTCTCAGCTGTTAGTACTTGGGGTTACTTCTGAGACTGGAAACCAATCTGGTGAGCAGAGGAGGGACAAAGTAATGTGAAAGTTAAAGTTTACAGCTAGCAGGACTGAACCGTAGTCACACAGCTGAAGAGAGAAGAGTCAACACAAAGCTGGTTGGTGGTAGGAAACTTGGGGCAAGGAGACCTATCAAGGCAGCCTTGGTCATGTCCACTGTGGCACTCTCCAGGAGAATAGGCAGCCTGGGCTCTGGATGGGCATACGCCCATCTTAATGGCATATCTGTCCTCATTGAGATGGGACCATCAGGCCGTTTTAGATCATTGTGATTACTCAGTGGAACCGCGTGATTGACTTTTTTGGAAAGCATAAGGAGACTAGCTTGTTGCGGTCTCTGACCATGCTCTTTGTCCTGGTACTCCCTCTTCCAACCTGAATTTGCTTCAGAGGGCTTAACCACCAGGTCCGTTATACCACAGGTTGAGAATCCATACCAGTGACGCTCCTTTAAACCAGACAGTATATGGTACTATGAATAGACAGAGCCCACAACTAAAGGTAGACCTGAAGTTCTTACCCTGGCTCAGCCGGGTAGCTCTGGACAAGTCTTTTCACCTCTCTGAGTCCCAGTGTCCTCATGTATAAAATACAATAGTACATAATACTGCTTCCCGTGCCTACCATAAATCTTTGTGAGTGAAGATCAAAAGAGAATGACTGTTAAGTATCACTGTATCTGACAAATCTGGGTACGCTGACAGCTAATTCTCAAAATCATACCTATCATGGGACTGGGTTAGGGGTTGGGTTGTGCAAAGCGGGGAGCCTGGTGCACCAGAAGTTTCCTTTTGGTGAAAGAGAAGAGAAACCTTTTATGTTTACAGTTCACACTTTTTTTTTTTAGTAGGTATAAAAAAGATACTGCTCATGTCCCAAGGGAGAGCAGTAGCAATAGAACAAAGAAAAAGCAACTGTGAGAAATATCTGGAGTGGGAAGAAAAGAACCAAGAAGAGGGGAGGGGCACAACGACAATCTCGAGTGCTACCCTCTACTCTTGGGTCCTGCTGGAATCTCACTGGACCTTGGTTTTCCTTTTTGTCAAGTGAGGGGCTGAGCTCAGTGCTCGGATTATACTCCTCACTGGTCCGTGAAATGCCTTACTTGTAGATCCTGGTCAGTGCCTTACTGTATGTCCAGTGGGGGCCACACCTGTAAGACAGGGCTTAGTACCAGGGAACCCACTTTGATTGTGTTCTCTCATGTTTTAGGAAGTGAATAGAGATGAAGAAGCCATAAACACTATGCTCAGGACTCCAGAGAACCGGACTCTGATTAAACGAATGCTGATTAAATGCGCAGATGTGTCCAATCCCTGCCGACCCCTGGAGCAGTGCATTGAGTGGGCCGGACGCATCTCAGAAGAATATTTTTCTCAGGTGAGATGCAGCCTCTTAAGTTCCTTAACAGAGAGAAACACAATACAACCATTAGAGGCAAGGGGCTTAACACTAGGAAATAGAGTTCTAAGTGAAATTCTGTCTTTGAAGAGCACTTCTTGCATTACAGGTTTACCAGGAGTGAATTCGATTAGTTTTATCTTATCTGAAAATGTATTTGCCTTCTTTCTTGCAGAGTATCTTCACTGGCTATAGAATCCTGGGTTAAGAATTTTCTCCTAACAGCACTTTACACTGTTGTCTGCCCTTCATATTGTCTCTGGGTAGAAAAAATTCTTGTGGGACAGGAAAAAAAACTAGAAAATGCAATGGCTAGAAGTTTTTCAAATTTATTGAAAGCATGTACATACATGCCGCATCCAAGAGGGTAGGAAGGGCACCTTGAAGGAGCCAAATGGACCTCCAGGGCCGCCCATGGTAGGGAGGGACAGGCGCAGAGAGGGGAAAGGAGCAGACCCCACACCAGGAAGACAAATCCCCATAACATTTGGCTTTGAAAAAACAGAGAGGTTTAACTTCTAATCAGTGGGGCTTATAACCTGGAACTTGAAAAATCAGTGGACTTCAGGGCGCCTGGGTGGCACCACCTCAAAGTGACTCCTGCTGCAGGGAGAGGGGAAGAAACCCACACATACTAGTTCAACTGTGGCCCCAGTAGGTCTGGTCTGACCCAATTCAAGCTCCAGACAGACCCGCTAACAGCACAGGGACCAAACCCTACCCACAGTAGGCACAGAGAGCCATTTCGACTGGAGGCGAACACGGCACAGCAACACGCATATGAGACACCCCTGAAGCACCAGGTTCTGGTGAACAAGGGACACTGCACCGCAGGGCACTACAGGACCTCGCCTTCTTAAGGCCACTGCTTTCAAGAGCAGCAGACATAACTGAATTTCCAAACACAGAGCCAAAATGAGGATACAGAGGAGCATGTCCCAAATGAAAGAACAGGACAGAATCACAACAAGAGATCTAAGTGGAACAGAGATAATATGCTTGATGAAGAATTTAGAATAATGGTAAGAAAGATGCTTAACTGGACTTGCGAAAAGAGTGGAAGACCTCAGTGACACCCTCAACAAAGAGATAGAAAACATAACCAGTCAGAGATAAAGAACTCAATAACTAAAATTAAAAATACACTAAAGGGAATAAACAGAGGAAGGAGAAGAACAGATCAGTGACCTGGAGGACAGAGTAACGGAAAGCAATTGAGCTGAATATGAGAAAAAAGGGAACAGAATAGAATGAGGGAACTCAGTGACACCATCAAGCATAATAACATTATAGGGACCCCAGAAGAGGAAGAGAAAGAAAAGGGGGCAGAAAATTTGAAGAAAAAGCAGAAAACTTCCTGAATCTGGGGAAGGAAACAGAAATCCAGATCCAGGAGGCACAGAGAGACCCCAGCAAAATCAACCAAGAGATTCCCACACCAAGGCCCATAGTAATTAAAATGGCAAAAAGTAGTGATCTTCAGAGCATTTTTTTTTTTAAAAAGATGTTATTTGTGAGAGACACAGCAAGAGAGGGAACACAAGCAGGGGGAGTGGGAGAGGGAGAAGCAGGCTTCCTGCGGAGCAGGGAACCCCATGTGGGGCTTGATCCCAGGATGCTGGGATCATGAGCTGAGCCGAAGGCAGATGCTTAATGACTGAGCCACTCAGGCACCCCAGAGCATTTTTAAAACAGCAAAAGAAAATAGTTACATAAAAGGGAAACCCCATAAGACTACCAGCTGAGCTTTCAGCAGAAACTTGGTAGGCCAGAAGAGTGTGGCATGATATATTCACAGTGCTGAAAGGGGAAAAACCCTACAACCAACAATATCTGGCAAGGCTATTATTCAGAATAGGAGAGAGAAAGACTTTGGCAGATCCACAAAAGAATTCATCACCACTAAAGCAATTATACAAGAAATGTGAAAGGGGATTCTTTGAGTGGGAAGGAAGGACCATAAGCAGGATTAAGAAAAGTAGGAAGCAAAAAAGCAGTAATATTAAGTATATCTATTAAAAAAATCCATCAAGGGGCACCTGGGTGGCTCAGATGGTTAAGCGTCTGCCTTCGGCTCAGGTCACGATCCCAGGGTCCTGGGATCAAGTCCCGCATCGGGCTCCATGCTAGGTGGGGAGCCTGCTTCTCCTCTGCCTCTGCTTCTCTCTCTCTTCTCTCTCTCTCATGAATAAATAAATAAAACCTTAAAAAAAAATCCATCAATGGATTCACAAAATGAAAGGATGTAAAAAGTATGATACCATCTACCTAAAATGTGGGGAAGAGAGGAATAAAAATTTAGTGCTTTTAAAGCTTTTTTTTAAAGATTTTACTTATTTAATTGACAAAGAGATTGAGAGAGGGAACACAAGCAGGGGGAGTGGGAGAGGGAGAAGCAGGCTTCCTGCCAAGCAGAGAGCTCGGTGCAGGACTCGATCCCAGGACTCTGGGATCATGACCTGAGCCAAAGGCAGTTGCTTAACCAACTGAACCACCCAGGCACCCCAAAATTTAGTGCTTTCAGAAAGGGTTCAAATTTAAGTGACCATTAACTTAATATAGACTGCTATATGCATAAGGTGTTATATATAACCTAATGGTAACCACAAATCAAAAAGTGGTAATAGACAAAAATAAAGACGAAGAATCCAAGTATCTTACCAAAGAAAGCCAATTAATCGTGAGAGAAGAGAGCAAGGGAAGAAAAGAACAGAGAAGAACTACAAAACAAACATAAAACAAGTAACAAAATGGCAGTGAATACTTACCTGTCAATAATTACTTTGAATGTAAATGGACTAAACAATGAAAAGACATAGGGTGATGGATTAGATAAAAAATTAAGACCCATCTATAGGCTGCCTACAACAGACTCATTTCAGACCTAAAGATATGCAGACTGAGAGTAAAGGGATGAAAAAGCATTTATCATACAAATAGGTGTGAAAAGAAAGCCAGGGTAGTAATACTTGTGTAAGACAAAATAGACTTTAAAACAAAAGATTATAACAAGAAACAAAGAAAGATAGGTACATAGTCATAAAGGGAACAATCCAACAAAGCGTAACAGTTGTAAATATTTGTGCACCAAACATGGGAACACAAAAAGCAGCTAATAACAAATGTAAAGGAAGTAACCAATAGTAATACAATAATAGTAGGAGACTTTAACATGCACTTACGCCAATGGATAGATCAAACAGAAAATCAACAAGAAAACAATGGCTATGAATGACACATTAGACCAGATGGATCTAACAGATATATCCAGAACATTCCACCCTAAAACAGAATACATATTCTTTTCAAGTGTACATGGAACATTCTCCATAATAGATCACATATTAGGCAAAAAAAACCCCAAAATTTGGAGTGATACCATGCGTCTTTTTCCAACCCACAAAGCTATGACACTAGAAATCAACCACAGGAGAAAATCTGGAAAAGAACGCAAATACATGGAGGTTAAATAATGTGCTAGTAAACAATAAATGGGTCAACCAAGAAATCAAAGAGGAAATAAAAAAAATACATGGAGACAAATGAAAATGAAAACACAATGGTCCAAACTCTTTGGGATGCACCAAAAGCTGTTCTAGGAGGGAAGTTTATAGCAATACAGGCCTACCTCAAGAACCAAGAAAAATCTCAATCTAACCTTACACCTAAAGGATCAAGAAAAAGAAGAAAAAACAAAACCCATAACCAGCAGAAAGAAGGAAATAGTAAAGATTAGAGCAGAAACAAAATAGAAACAAACACCAATAAAACAATCAATGAAACCTGGCGCTGGTTCTTTGAAAAGATCAACAAAATTGATAAACCTTTAGCCAGACTTATTAAAAAAAGAGAGAGGGGGGCGCCTAGTTGGCTCAGTTGGTTGAGTGGTTGCCTTGGGCTCGGGTCATGATCTCAGGGTCCTGGGATCAAGCCCCACATCAGGCTCCCTGCTCAGTGGGGAGTCTGCTTCTCCCTCTGTCCCTCCCCCACCCACTCATTCTCTCTCTCAAATAAATAAATCTTAAAAAAAAGAGAAGTTTCTAGGAAGAAGTTGCTGCGGCTGAGGTCGAAGAGGTTGCTGCCTGTGTTCTCCTTTAGGATTTTGATGGACTCCTGTCTCACATTTAGGTCTTTCAACCATTTTGAGTCTATTTTTGTATGTGGTATAAGGAAATGGTCCAGTTTCAATGACGTGGATGGAACTGGAGGGTATTATGCTGAGTGAAATAAGTCAATCAGAGAAAGTGGTAATATGAGGAGTTCTTAATCTCAGGAAACAAACTGAGGGTGCTGGAGTGGTGGGGGGTGGGAGGGATGGGGTGGCTGGGTGATAGACATTGGGGAGGGTATGTGCTATGGTGAGCGCTGTGAATTGTGTAAGACTGTTGAATCTCAGACCTGTACCTCTGAAACAAATAATACATTATATGTTTAAAAAAAAGAAGAAGATAGCAGGAAGGGAAAAATGAAGGGGGAGGAAATTGGAGGGGGAGACGAACCATGAGAGACTATGGACTCTGAGAAACAAACTGAGGGTTCTAGAGGGGAGGAGGATGGGGGGATAGGCTAGCCTGGTGATGGGTATTAAAGAGGGCACGTACTGAATGGAGCACTGGGTGTTATACACAAACAATGAATCATGGAACACTACATCAAAAACTAATGATATAGGGCGCCTGGGTGGCTCAGTCAGTTAAGCGACTGCCTTCGGCTCAGGTCATGATCCTGGAGTCCCGGGATCGAGTCCCGCATCGGGCTCCCTGCTCAGCGGGGAGTCTGCTTCTCCCTCTGACCCTCCTCCCTCTCGTGCTGTCTCTCATTCTCTCTCTCGCAAATAAATAAATAAAATCTAAAAAAAAAACCAAAAACAAAAAACTAATGTTATAATGTATGGTGATTAACATAATAAAATTTAAAAAAAGAGAGAGGACTCAAAATCCGAGAAATCACAACCAACGCCACAGAAATACAAAGCATTATGAGAATAGTATGAAAAATTACATGCCAACAAATTGGACAGTCTAGAAAAAAATAAGTTCCTCGACACACATAACCTCCCAAAACTGAACAAGGAAAAATAGAAAATTTGAACAAACCCCTATTACCAGCAATTAAATTGAATTGAATTCTGAACAAACAGAAGTCCAGGTCCAAAGGGCTTCCCAGGTGAATTCTACCAAACATTTCAAGAAGAGTGAATACCTATTCTTCCCAAACTATTCCAAAAAATAGAAGAGGAAGGAAAGCAATTCATTCTATGGGGCCAGCACTACCCTGATACCAAAACCAGATAAGACACTACAAAAAGACAACTACAGACCAATATCTTAATGAACTGAATATAGATTCAAAAACCCTCAACAAAATATTAGCAAACGAAATCCAATAATATATTAAAAAATTTATTCACCACCATCAAGTAGGATTTATTCCTGGGATGCAAGGGTGGTTCAATATTTGCAAATCAATCAATGTGATATATCACGTCAACAAGAGAAAGGAAAAACCATATGATCATTTCAATAGATGTAGAAAAAGCATTTGACAAAGTACAACATCCATTCATGATTAAAAAAAACCTTCAACAGAGTAGGTTTAGAGGGGACAAACTTCAACATAGTAAAGGCCATAGATGAAAAACCCAAAGCTGGGGTGCCCGGGTGGTGCAGTTGGTAAAGCGTCCAACTCTTGGTTTCGGCTTAGGTCATGATCTCAGGGTCATGAGATCAAGCCCCACTTGGGGCTCTGTGTTGAGTGCAAAGTCGATGAGAGTCTCTCTCCCTCTTCCTCTGCCCCTCCCACTTGTGCTGTCTCTCTCAAATAAATAAAGCCATACAGCTAACTTCATATTTAGTGGTGAAAAACTAAGAGCTTTCCCCCTAAGATCAGGAACAAGACAAGGATGTCCACTCTAGCCACTTTAATTCAACATAGTACCAAAAGTCCTAGCCACAGCAAACAGACAAGAAAAAGAAATAAAAGGCATCCAAATTGGTAAGAAAGAAGTAAAACTTTGACTATTTGCAGATGACATGATACGATATATAGAAAATCCTAAAGACTCCACCAAGGGGGTGCCTGGGTGGCTCAGGTTATGATGCCAGGGTCCTGGGATCAAGACCCACGTCAGGCTCCCTGCTCAGCGGGGAACCTGCTTCCCCTTCTCCTCCCCACTCGTGCTCTGTCTCCTATCTCTCTTTCTCAAATAAGTAAATAAAATCTTTAAAAAAAAAAAAAAAAAGACTCCACCAAAAAACTAGACCTGATAAATGAATTCAGTAAGGTCACTGCATATATAATCAATGTACAGAAATCCATTGCAATTCTGTATACTAATAATGAAGTAGCAGAAAGAGAAATTAAGAAAATCCCATTTACACTTGCACCAAAAATAATAAAATACCTAGGAACAAACTTAACCAAGGAGATGAGAAACCTGTATTCCGAAAGCTATAGAACACTAATGAAAGAAATTGAAGATAATACAAATGGAAAGATATTCCATGCTCATGGGTTTAGAGAATATTGTTAAAATGTCCATACTACCCAAAGCAATCTACAGACTTAATGCAACCCCTATCAAAATACCAATAGCATCTCTCACAGAACTAGAACAAATAAGCCTACAATTTGTATGGAACCACAAAATACCCTGAATAGCTAAAGCAATTTTGAAAAAGAAGGAAAGAACTGGGAGATATCACAATCCCAGATTTCAAGATACACTACAAAGCTACAGTTACCAAAACAGTATAGTACTGGGACAAAAATAGAACATAGATCAATAGAACAGAATAGAGAGCCCAGAAATAAACCCACAACTATATGGTCAATTAATCTTCAACAAAGGAGGCAAGAATATGCAATGGGAAAAAGACAGTCTCTTCAATAATTGGTGCTGGGAAAACAGGACAGCTACATGCAACAGAATGAAATGGGACCATTTCTTAAACTATACACAAAAATAATCTCCAAAAAGGGGCACCTGGGTGGCTCAGTCGTTGGGCATCTGCCTTCAGCTCAGGTCATGGTCTCAGGGTCCTGGGATCGAGCCCCGCATCGGGCTCCCTGCTCCGTGGGAAGCCTGCTTCTCTCTGTCCCACTCCCCCTGCTTGTGTTCCCTCTCTTGCTATGTCTCTGTCAAATAAATAAAATCTTAAAAAAAAAATGGATTAAAGACCGAAATGTGAAAGTTAAAGCCATAAAAATCCTAGAAGAGAGTACAGGCAGTAATTTCTCTGACATCAGCTATAACAACATTTTTCTAGATATGTCTCCTATGAAACAAAAGCAAAATACACTATTGGGACTACATCAAAATTAAAAGCTTCTGCCCAGCAAAGGAAACAATAAAAGGCAACCTATGGAATGGGAGACTGTATTGCAAATGACCTCCCATAAAGGGTTATATCCAAAATATATAAAGAACTTGTACAGTTAAACACCAAAAAAAAAATCCAATTTAAAAATGGGCAGAAGACGTGAATGAACATTTCTCCAAGGAAGACCTACAGACAACCCACAAACACATGAAAAGATTCTCAACATGACTCATCATCAGGGAAATGCAAATCAAAACTACAGTGAGATACCACCTCACACCTGTCAGAATGGCTAAAGAACATGACAACAAGTGTTGGTAAGGATGTGGAGAAAAAAGAACCCTCTTGCACTGTTATTGGGAATGCAAACTGGTGCAGCCATTGTGGAAAACAATATGGGGGTTCCTCAAAAAATGAAAAACAGAATTACCACATGACCCAGCAGTTCCACTACTGGGTATTTACCCAAAGAATAGGAAAACACTAATTTGAAAAGATACGTGCACCTTTCAGTTTATTGCAGCATTATTTACAATAACCAAAATATGGAAGCAACTCAAGTGTACATCAATAGATGCATGGATCAAGAAGTAGTGTATATATATATAATGGAATATTACTCAACCTTAAAAAAGAATAAAATCTTGCCATTTGCAACAACATAGATGGAGCTAGAGAGTATAATGCTAAGCTAAATAAGTCAGAGAAAGACAAATACCATATAATTTCACTCGTGAAATTTAAAAAGCAAAACAAAGACACTTTAATATGGAGAACAAATAAAATCTTTAAAAAAAAAGGGGGGGGGCATCTACAAAAACTTACAGCTGACATTATATTTAATGGTGAAATATTGAATACATTCTCAAGATTGGAAGACAGGGAAGGGCACCACCTCTGTTGAACATTGTATTGGCTGTCCTAGCCATTGCAATAAAGAGAAAAAAGGTACAAAGAATAGAAAACAAATTTTTTTTCTATTTGCAGATGACACAATTTTTTATATGGAAAGCTCTAAGGAGTGTACAAAACAATAGCATTAATAAGGATTTGATTTAGCGAGGTCCTAAGACACAAGGCCCTAAGACACAAAAATATATAGTATTTTTATACTAGCCAAAAACAACTGGAAAATGAAACTAAAAACCTAGTCCTATTTGCATAGCAATAAAAAAATCTAGGAACAAATTTAATAAAAAGAAGTCTAGTCCTTTATACTGAAAACCACAAAATATTGCTGAGAAATCAAAAGAACGCTTGAAAATACATAGAAGTATACCAAGTCTACAGATTGGAAGGCTTTCTTTTGTTAAGGTACAGTTTTCTCCAAACTGATGTGTACATCAATGCAATTCCAATCAAAATCACAGGGGGTTCTTTTGTTGTTGTTTTGTTTGGGGGGAGTTTGGGGTGGTTTTGGTTTCTTTGTAGAAGCTGACAAACTGATTCTAAAATTTATATGGAAAGGTGAAGGATCTTGAATAAGCAAAGCAAACTTGAAAAAAGTTGGAAATTTTACACTGTTTGTCTTTAGAACTTAAGCCAGTGTGGTACTAGCATAAAGATGTCTGATACATGGATGGAAAAGAATATAGAAGTCTCAGAAATAGACCACATCTATATACTCAGTGGGGAAAGGAAAATTTTTTCAGCAAGTGGTATTGGAATACTTAGATATCTATGTCCAACAAAAAATGAACCACAACTTCTACCTCATACCAGAGGAATATCATTTCACAGTGGATCACGGACCTAAATATAAAACCTGAAACCATAAAGCTTTTAAAGAAAAACATAGGAGAACTCCTTGGCCATTTAGAAGTGGACAGATATTTTGTAGTTATGGAAAACCACCACCATAAAAAGAAAATTTGGGAAATGAGAATCAAAACTCAGGAATAATGCTCATCTAAGCACAGCAAGCCACACTGGAAGAAAATATCTACAAATCCTGTCTGACAAACAGCTGTATTCAGGATATATAAGCAATCATAGCTCATTAATAAAAAGACAAACCACCTAATTTAAAATGGCCAAATATTTTAACAGACACTTCACAAAAGGAGACGTATGAACAGTCAATAAGCCTTTGAAAAGTGCTGAACATCCTTAGTCATCAGGGAAATAGATGTTAGAACCACAGTGAAAGGCCACTATGCACCTACAAGAGTAGCTAGAAGTTTCAGAGACTGACAACACTGTTCATGAGGATGTGGAGCATCTGGGATTCATTCATCAGTAATAGGTGCGTAAAATGCTACAACCTATTTGGGAAGCAATTTAGCAGGAGAGGTGTGTATGTGTGGTAAAGTACACATAAAATTTAACATTTTCAGTGATCATGTGTTCTTTCCTTCACTATTTTAATATGGTGTATCACATCAACTGATTTTAGATGCTGAACCATCCTTGTATTAGTGGATTAAATCCCATCTAGTCATGGTGTCTGATCCTTTAATGTGCTGCTGGATTCTGTTTGCTATTTTGTTGAGGATGTTTCTATCAATATTCATAAGGGATATTGGTCTGTGGTTTTCTTGCCATGTCTCTGCCAAGCTTTGGTATCAGGGTAATGCTGGCCTCATAGGTTGAATTAGGAAGTGTCCTCTCCTCTTCCAATTTTTTAGAAGAGTTTAAGAAGGATTGGTGTTAATTCTGTTTAAGAGTTTGGTAGAATTCACCAATGAAGCCATCTGGTCCAGGGCTTTTCTTTGTTAGGAGGTTTTTGATTACTGGGTTGAACATCCTTACTAGTTATAGTTCTACTCAGATTCTCATTTCTTCATAATTGAGTCTTAGTAGGTTGTAGGTTTCTGAGAATGTTAATTTCATCTAGGTTATCCATTTTGTTGGGGTACAACTGTTTACGGTATCCCCTTATAATAATTTATTTCTGTAAAATGGGTAGTAATGTCCCCCTCTTTTTTTTATTTTGTTCTTTTGTTCCGCTTTTACTTCTGATTTTAGTATTTTGAACCTTCTTTTCTCATAGTCTATCTAGTAAAGATTTTTCAGTTGTGTTGATCTTTCCAGAGAACTTTTTCGGTTCTGTGGATTTTCTCTATTTTTCTATTCTCTATTTTACTTAACTCTGCTCTAGTCTGTTATTTCTTTACCCCTGCTGACTTTGAGTTTAGTGTGTTCTCTTTCTAGTAAGGTGTAAAGTTAGGTTGTTGAATTGAGAGTTTTCTTTTTAATGTAGTTACCTATAGCCATAAATTTCCCTGTCAGCCCTACTTTTATCTCATCCCATAACTTTCTAGATGTTGTGTTTTCATTTCTGTTTGCCTCGAGGTATTTTATCATTTTCCGTGTGATTTCTTCTTTGGCCTCTTGGTTGTTTAAGAGTATTTGATTCCCACATGCTTGTGAATTTTGCAGGTTACTTCCTGTTGATTTCCAGTTTCATTCCAAGTAGAATAAGTACTTTGATTCTAATCTTTAAAATATTTATTAAGACTTGTTTTGTGGCCTAACATACATTTTATCTTGGAGAATGTTCCACTTATGCTTGAGAAAAATTACGTATCTTAAGTGTTGTTAGATGAATATTCTCTTAATGTCTCTGAGGTCCCATTGGTTTTTATTATTCAAGTCCTCGATCCCTTATTGATCTAGCTGTTTTATCCATTATCCAAAGTGTAGAATTGAAGTCTCCAACTATTATTATAGAAGTGTCTGTTTCTCCCTCCAGTTCTGTGTTTTCTTCATGTATTTTGGAGCTCTGATGTTTGGCGTATATAGGCTTGTAATTGTTGCTTCTTCTTGGTAAATTAACGTGTTTATCAATACATAATGTCCTCCTCTATGTCTGTTTTTGACTTAAAAGTCTATTTTGTCTGATAGTAGAATAACCACCTCAGCTTTCTCGGTTATTTCATGGAATACCTTTTCCCATTCTTTCAACCTATTTGTGTCTTGATATCTGATAGAAAGTCTTTGGTAGACAATATATAGTTGGAACAGGATTTTGTCCATTCTGCCACCTATGCCTTTTGAGTGGGGAGTTTAAACCATTTACATTTAAGATATTTACTGATGAAGAAGGACTTACTTTTGCCATTTTGTTTTCTTGATGTCTTACAGCTTTTTTGTCCCTCCTTTTCCCCGTTACTGCCTGCCCTTGTGTTTGATTTTTTTGTAGCACACATTTGATCACCTCACTTCCTTCTCTGTGTAAATATTTTGGGTTTTTTGTTTGTTTGTTTTTTGCAGTTAGCATAGTACATATACCACCTTAAAGTTAAGCAATTTATTTTAAATTGATACCAGCTTCAGTCATATATACAAACTCTTGTAGATCTCTGTCCCCCCACCCTACTTTGATGTCACAGATGACATATTGATACACTATATACCCATTAATGTGTGTAATTCATATGCATGTCTTTTAAATCCTACAGAGTATAATGGAATTACAAACCAAAATTAAAGTAATATTGCTTTGTATATTTGCCTTTATGTTTACCTTTGCTGGAGATTGTCACATCTTCATATGACCTGGAGTTACTGTCTGGCTTCTTTTCCCTTCAACCTGACAGACTCCCTCTAGCATTTCCCGTAAGCCAGACCCAGTGCTAATGAGTCCTCTCTGCTTCTGTTTATCTGGGAGTACCTTCATTTCTCCCTCGTTTTTGAAGAACAGTTTTGCCGGATAAAGAATTCTCAGTTGACAGGTTTGTCTTCTAGTCCTTTACATCATTTCTTTCCTTGCGTACCGGCCTCCAAGGCTTCTCCTGAGAAATCAGCTGAGCATCTTACATAGAATTTCTTGTAACAAGTCAGTTTTCTCTTGCTGCTTTTAAGAGTCTTTGTTTTTGGCTTTTGACAGTTTGGTTATAATGTGTCCCAATATGGTTCTTTTGGGGTTTATTTGGAGTTGTTTAGCTTCTTGGTTTTATAGATTTAGGTCTTTCTTCAAGTGATGGCCGTTTAGGGCTATTTCTTCAAATAGCCTCTGCCCCTTTCTCAACAGGACTCTGATAATGCATATATTGGTCCCTTTGATAATGTCCTGTAAGTCCCTCAGGCTCTTGTCACTTTTCTTCATGTCTTTTTTCTTTCGCCTCCTCAGACTTGAGAATTTCAAATGCCCTGTCTTCTGACTTGTTGATTTTTTTTTTTCTTCCACCTGCTTACAGCTGCTGTTGAATCTCTCTAGTGAATTTTTCAAATCTTTCTTTGTATTTTTCAGCTCCAGAATTCTATTTGGGTCCTTTTTATAATTTCTTTCTCTTCTTGCTATTCTTATTTGGTTCCTATATCAGTTTCCTGATTTCCTTTAGCCTTTTGTTGTGTTTTCCTTTAGCTCTTTGAGCATCTGTAAGATGGTTATTTTACAGTCTTTGTTTAGTAAGTCCAGTGCCTGTGTTCTTCAGGGGTGGCTTCTGCTGGCTTATTTTCTTCTTTTGGATAGGCTGTTCTCTCCTGTTTCTTTGGCCTTATGTTGAAAATTGTACATGGGGGTGGGGGGAACGACTCACCTCTCACAGTCTTTGTTCTGGTCGGGGGCGGGGGGTGGGGTAGAGGGAACATATCTTTCAGTCTTTGCAGTTTGCTTTGTGCCGGGGGAAGTCCTTCACTAATGAGCCAGGCTCTCTCCAAGCTCCAGGATTAGCCCCATGTGAAGGCAGCAGTTCACCTCACGTCATTTCAGCACAAGTCGTTCCTGGGCCCATGTGTGGCCCTCTCAGTTCTGCTGCATATGCAGCTGCTTTTGAATGTGTACTGTCCAAGTCCTCCCAGCTTCTCCTTGGGGCCTTACACTACTGGAGGTCTCCATCCATAACGTCTTGCCCCCAGCATCTGTGGGTCTGTAAACCCCATGCACTTTCCCAAGCACCAGCCATTGATTTTGCACTAGAGAGCGGAGTTAGGTGAAACAGAGACCAGCCCTTTGGGCGGCCGTCAGATGGGTTAGAATTTTGCAAATAAGATTAGCTCTAGTCCCTCCAGTTCAAGGGAAGCAGCTGGGAATAGGGTTGCTGTTTCCAGACCAAGACTGTGCCCGGGCTGCAGAGTGGGGGGGGAGGTCAAGGGTGAGTCAAGACACCATGATGTTTTCTACCATTTTGAATCTCATGGGAAAACCGTCTCCAGCAGAGCCTAAGGGCCCTGGAAGAAGTTCCACGCACCTGTCACACTGGGCCCAAGAGGACCTGGAGTATGAGGGTCTCTCTGATCTCCAGTGGGCCAGCCACTCCCGAGTGCAGGCAGAGAGGGCAGCAGGGACAGAACGGGCACCGGAGCCACAGAAGCTGGGCTGAGGGAGCCTCTGCCTTGGCTGCCTTGAGAGCGGGTTCGGTGTCCGGCAGAGCCCGAGAGAGAATGTCAGGAGAGCCCCCCCGCCCCGGGGCCCAGCTCCCCGAGCCAGACAGCCCCGTCAGGCCGTGAACCTGAGGCTCTACCGCTCTGCCTGCTCCTTCCCGGACACGCGGCACCAGGCGCGTCGGGACAGCTGCCAGCCTGCGGCCTGACGCAGACCTTTCCCCAGCCAGCAGACGCCGACCCTTGCTGGCGGGCCCTCCCGCCCCCGCCCCCGCCCCCCAGCCCGCCCTCTGCAGCGCCCGGAGCAGCCTCGGCTCGTGGCGCTGCCGGGAGCGCCGGCCTCCTCCTGGGCCCCGCTCCCGGGCCCGCTCCCGGCAGCATCCGCAGCAGCCTCGGCGCCTCTCGGGAGTGCTGGGCCCCGTCCCTTCCGAGGAGCGTCCAGCGGAGAGCTGGGGGAGTGACCCCCTTCCAGGGAAAGTGGGGCGCCCTTCTCGCCGGGCCTGGGGGCTCAGAGCCGCCCGTGTGCAGAGCAGCGAGGCCGGCGATGGCCCGGTGTCCGCAGAGACCGCGGGACAGGAAGCTGCTCCCGGCCAGTGGTCAGGGAGGGTTGTGCGGCGAGGGCCAGGGCCGCGGTTTGCCCCCGGGACCAGTGCAAGGGCAAGAGTGGCGCGGTGGGCACCAGCTCCCCGCCCCGGGAGGAGTTTTCTTTCTTTGGTCTTGCGGAACACCTGAGCCCTCGGCCTCGCCGGCCGCTCCCGGGCCCGCCCTCTGTTCGGAGCAGCCCTGCCACCCAGCCCCCACCGCCGGGCACCCTCGGCCCTGGGGTCTCGCTGCACGTGCTCCCACCAGCAGGTCCTGCGGCGAAGGCCGTGCCAGGTCACTGTGCCCGCTCTCCCCGCTGCACCCCTACGGCGCCCCTGCGCGCGCCCTCCCTGCGGCCCCTCCCTCCGTGTCGAGCAGCCCCTGCGCTCTCCTTCCTCGCCTCACCTGGCCCGGCCGCCGGCACCCCAGGCTCTGGCGAGCTGCTCGGACGGCCGGGAATGACGACCCAGGTGCCCGAACCTGGGGGAGGGGGGTGGGGGGCACGCCCCAGTGCCTTCGGTCACCAGCCCCCTCACGTTTCCTTTTGAGCTGCCCCCGGAGCCCGTGCCCCCCCCCCCCCCCCCCCCTCCCCCGCGACCCCCCTGCCCCCCCCCCGGACCCCCCCCCCCCCTTTCTCCAGGACACTTTGGTGAAAGCAAGACTTTTTTTTTTTTTTTAAGATTTTATTATTTGACAGAGAGAGACACAGCGAGAAAAGGAACACAAGCAGGGGGAGTGGGAGAGGGAGAAGCAGGCTTCCCGTGGAGCAGGGAGCCCGATGTGGGGCTCGATCCCAGGACCCTGGGATCATGACCTGAGACGAAGGCAGTCGCTTAACTAACTGAGCCACCCAGGTGCCCCAAGACCTTATTTTTAAAAAGGAGCTCCCTTATCTCTTCAAGATAAAATTAAGATCCTGGGGAAAAAGGCAGATTTATTTTCGTTTTTTTGCAAAGCTCTCTGGAATCCTAAAGACAGTCTGGAAGAGTCTGACTGAAGGACATAAAAACTGCTCGTCTCAGAGCTTCCCCCCCCCCCCCACAAGGATCTCAAGGGTGTTTAGAACTTTTTCAAATAAGGTAACGGACTTGAAGTGAGAAGCAGCCCCTCGATTCTTCTTTGTGAAGCGGCGCTTTCTTTCCCACCCTTGCGGGCCTGGCGCTGGAAACGCTTGCGGGGTGGGGGGGCCGGGGTGTGACGAGCAGCCGAGCGTGTTCGCGGGCTACACAGGCTGCTTGGGATCACAAGCTTCGGCAAGAAGCTTCCAGGTGTCGGAAAGGAGAGCTGGGCAGGGGGTCATCAGGCCCCCTGGCACGGAGCCGCCCCACTCCGGGCACACTTGCTGTCTGGGGCAGAGCCGGGTCTTCGGCTCGAGCGGTGGTCACTGCTCCCCACGAGCTCCCAGGTGAGCAGAGCCAGCTACTGGAGTCTCCTAATTCGGGCATTTTCTGCTTTACAGACTGATGAGGAGAAGCGGCAGGACTTACCTGTGGTGATGCCAGTTTTTGACAGAAACACCTGCAGCATCCCCAAATCCCAGATCTCCTTCATTGACTACTTCATCACAGACATGTTCGATGCCTGGGATGGTAAGGCCTCTCCCAGAATGAAAGGGGCAGCCGCATGTTAATAGTGTAGCTGGCTCTAGAGTGGGTTTGGGGGCTTCGACTCTCAAGGAGGACTAAGGAGGAGAACTCTGCCTTCCTCGAGGACCCCCGAAGCCTGGGTGCCCTTCCTGCCCCCTCCCCTGCTCACGGCTTCAGCCACCCCGGCCCTGCGTGCTTCCTGGCTCGTGGCTTTTCCCCCCACCCCCTGCCCGCGAGGACGTGGTGTAAGTGAAGCCCGTGTGGAGTCAGAAGCTGGGGGGCGGGGGCCGGAGAGCCGGTCAGGGCCATCGGTGGGGGGCTCACTGCCTTCCTAACAGCCCCTCCCCCCAGGAGCTGATGAAATGCTCAAGCAGATTCACTCCCCTCTGGCACCTGCCGGCGTTGTCAGCTCCCGTGAGCCTGGGCTCACTGCACCTGCACGGTGGGTGCGTTTGTGTGGCAGGACGCAGGTGTTTGCCGCCACGGATCCTTCCTCAAAATACCCTCTCCTTAGGCAGCCCGGGCTTCTCATCTGAGACTGGGAAGGAGGTCACATTCCTGTCCTTTTTGTCCAGCCTTTGTAGACCTGCCTGAGTTAATGCAGCATCTTGACAACAACTTTAAATACTGGAAAGGACTGGATGAAATGAAGCTGCGGAGCCTCCGACCGCCCCCGGAATAGTGCGTCACACCGCCTGGGCCCCGAAGCTTTGTCCCTCCACTCATTTGGAATTCCTGAGGGCAGCCAGGGTTCCTGGATCCTTTCAGTATTAGGCAGAACAGTGCCCAGGTCTGCAGAGCCTGTGAAAGCACACGGGGCATCGATGACCTTCTGCAGCCACCATCCGATGCCATTGCCGCAAAGTGCGACCCAGTCCGCCATATTGGGCGTGCAGCAGGGGCTCTCTAGGAAAGTCACAGGAGAACCAGTTTGCACTAACTTTCCTTATCATGAGCTCAGAGGGACCCTCCAAAGGACACTGATGGATTTCCTCCCAGTGACAGAGAATGTCTTGTTGCAAACAATTTCTCTCAACTGTGTCCAGCACTTACAAACAGCTCATGGCAATCGGAGCTTTAGGAACTTTTTCACATCATAGAAGGTGCAATCACTCACTTTGGAACACTACTGAAAGTGACTTCTCTTTTGAAACTGAGTAGCAAATGAAAAATACAAAAATTTTGAAGTTGATTATTAAATACAAAGAAATTTTGAAGTTGATTAATATCAATTATTAAAATGTTTTATTTATTTTATTAGAAGTTCAATATTTTCTATGAATTTTGAAATACTTCAAAGCCAAAGCCAACTTTAAATGCCATGACCAAATTTACATAATTCATATTCATTAAATATGTATTACGTGGTGTACAGACTTATTTTCATAATGCAAATTAAAACTATAAAATGACACATTTTTACTGCACTACAGAAATATTTGTGTATGTTAGACTCTTTTCTGATTGATGCTAGTTGGGAAAAGCGGTCTTTGGGAGGCTCCGAGTGTAAAGCCCTCCAGGAGAGCACCTCCTCCGTCCAGGAAGCAGAGTTCTGAAACTCTGGTCATCTGATGGGCTTTGCCAGTGACTCCCCAAAGTCAACGAAACTCAGACCTAACACCTTTTTCCTAAAATAATTGAATTCCCAAAAATCTGCCTTATTTTATAGTGTTTCTACAAGATATTCCCTATGAAAGAACAAAAATGGACTGTTTAGTGAGCTGACATTTTATAACCAATCTGTTTTCATCTGAGGTGGGAATCTTTGATTCCAGAAATTTATAAAGTTCTGTATCTTCATGTTTTGAATACGTGTAGTACCGTAAAAAATGACACATGATAATATGTCAAAGTGCTTGTCATTTCATTTTAAAGTTGTATTTTTCCCCAGATAAAAATGAAATTAAACTATTTGTTTTTAAGAAATCATGTGTCACCTTTTCACTGGAGTCTTCTAATACTTAAAATAAGATACCTTTATATCACAGAGAAGATTAACAGTTAAATGACTTTTTCAAGGTCACAAAAAGACAGATGATTATGTTGAAAACTTCTCACTGCTCGGTACCCATTTAAAGCTGTCAGGGCTGGCTCCTCAGGAGTCCCTTTTTCTAAGGAAACAAAGACCCCTCTTCCTGTGTGAAGACATTTGACCTAGCTTGGTCATTGTAGACCGAGGTGGGAGAAAGCCCTCTCCTCTCCTCCTCGTGCCAGGAAAGAAAAGGAAATGACTTCCATGAGCAACTCAACCATCATGAAGTAGAGAGAGCAGTGCATGCGATATCTAGAATCTGCACCGCCCAGACCACCACAATAATCCAAAAGAGACTTTAAGAAGAGTATGCCTAACATGTTTCAAGAGAGAAAAGCAGCAATAGAAACCATAAGGTAAACCAAGGTAGTTTTAAAAATAGGTAGATTTGAGAAAGAATCTAATAGACATTCTAGATATGAAGAATATAGTCATTGAAACAAACAGAAAACTCCTGCAGAGATTTAACAGAAGGCCGGACGTAAGAGAGAAGTGGTAAACTGGAAGACTTGAAGTTCCAGCCCAGCAGCACAGAGGTTTTAAATTAAAGCAAAATTAAAATACAGAAGGTTGAATGAAATGCTTCAAAATATGTCTAACTTAGGAGATCCAGAATAAGTGGGAGAGGCACTATCCAAAGAAAGCCCGGGAGTCCCTCAGGGTTTGAGAGACACACACCCTCAGATTTAAAGGGTGCACTGAACCCCAAGTAGGAAAACAAAGCCCATCTACACAACATAGTGTGGAGCTCTAAGAGGAAAACCTAACAGTTGTGACAAGAGACTGGTCACTTACAAGGGAACTAGTGTTGGACTGCTGTCAGACTTCTCAGTGACCGCAGCCAGAAGACTAAGGAATAACCTCTTCAAAATATGCAAGGAAACTGTCAGCCTAGAATCACATACCCAACTAAACTATCAAGAGTGAAGTTGCGGAGTACAATCTTAGACATGCACAGAGTTAATTATAAACAGACTCCTGTGGAAAGAAATGTTGAAAGATATACTTCTATAAAATGAGTCCAGAAGAAAGAGGTAGGTTATGAAAGCAACAGTAAACAAAGAAGTTGGTAAATATCTGGGCAAGGCTAAGTAAGTATACTGAGTGGGGCAAAAATAATAGTGATGTATCATCAGGAAGGGGCAGGTATATAAGAGGATAAGTTAAATGTTGCGGAGGACAAAAGAGATGTTTATTATAGACTTTCAATATGATTACCTAAAAGTTAAGGGAAATTGTCAAAGGAATAAAAGAATATGGAATTTAAAAGCACTAAAAGCTAAGTGAAGAAATAAAATGTAACAGGACAAATCTGGGTGGCTCAGTCAGTTGAACGTCAGACTTGGTTTCAGCTCAGGTCATGATCTCGGGTCATGAGATCAAGCCCTGCATCAGGCTCTGTGCTCAGTGCAGAGTCTGCTTGAGATTCTCCCTCTGCCCCTTCCCCCCACTTGCACATTCTCTCTCACGCACTCTCAAGTAAATCTTTTTAAAAAATTAAAAAAAAAAAGAAAATGTACCTAATGCAACCTGTAAGAAATAAATGGAAAAATAAACTATGAATAAGACAATGACAGAAATAAGTACAAATATAAGCACACAGCATCTACTAATCAATACTAGATTAAAGATCTGTAGGTGAAAAATTACCTGTTGACATGGGACTATGGAAACATTCCTAAAAGGACACCAAGGCCTTTAGAAAGCACACAAATAAATTATCTACAAGTTAAAAATTCTATATGACAAAATACATAAGTCATGCTAGAAACCATGCCACGGATGAGGGATGACCTACAGAAGTAACAAATTCATATGCAAAATATGTAAAGAATGCCTAGAAGTCTGTAAGGGCAAAAAACCAAAGTATTTTATACCCTTCAGATTAACAAGTTTTTAGCATCTGACAATACCAAGTGTTGATGAGAGGATGAGAAAATGTGAACTTTCAAACTTCCGTGTAGGAAGGTAAGAACCACAGTGGAAAGCAATTTGGAAATATCCACTAAAGTTCCTCAATTCAGCAATTTTACTTCTAGATCCTAGAGAAATTTGCCAGTGTGCACAAAATGATGTATTTAAGGATCATCACACTAGGATTTTGTCACAGTGAAAAAGTAGCAACAGTCTAAATGTCCTTAGGAGTAGAATGGATAAAGAGATTGTGACTTCATACTCAGACTGTGGTATATTGTGGTAGACCATATCTCCCAATGGTCCCTGCCTCCTGGTATCCACAACTTTGGGATGGACCTAGTAGTTTGCTTCTAACCAATAATGTATGGCAAAAATGATGGTGTGACACTTCCAAGATGTGGCTACAAAAGATAATATGCTCATTTCCTAGGGCTGCCCTAACAAGTGACCACAAATGGGTAGCTTAAAACAGCAGAAATTTGTTTTCTCATAGTTCTGGCGACCAGAAATCTGCGATCAAGCTGTCGACAAAGTCGTTCCCTATGTAAGTTCTAAGGGTGGAACCATCCCATGCCTTTCTCCTAGCTCTTGGTAATTGCCAGCAATCCTTAGCATTTCTTGGCTAAGTAGATGCATCCTTCCAATTTCTGCCTCCATCTTCACGTGGCCTCTATGTATCTGTATGACATCTCATAAGGACACCAGTCATTTAGGGCCCACTCGGATTTCAAACATTCCAGCTCACAATCCTTAATTAATTCCATCTGCAAAGACTCTCTTTCCAAATAAGGCCCCATCCTGGGGTTCTAGGGGATCTGAATTTTGGTGAATACTTCAACCCATTACAGATAGTGATATCCATCTTACTCACACCCTCTTGTTCTTATTTGCTTGCTCTGATGAGGCAAGCTACTCTGTTGTGAGCTGCTCCTTGGAGAAGCCCACGTGGCAAGAAAGTGAGGGTATCCTCTAGCCCACAACCATGATGCAAAGGAGTCATGCTGCCAGCAACAACACGAGTGTGTTGGAAGCAGATTCTGCCACAGCGGGCCTTCAGATGGGACCGCAGCCCAGCAGACACCTTGATTACAGCCTTAGGAGAGACCCTGAGCCAGACAACTAGGGATCCACACTTGGGTCGTACCCACAGAAATCCAGATACTCAATGTTTTGTTAAGCCAGCCAACTTTAACGTACTGCACACTAACAAATAACTGATACGTGTACTATGCACAGCAGTTAAAAAGAATGAAGTAGAGTACAGATGTCAACTGGGGAAAAGTGTAAGAACAAGAATGAAAAGGCTAAATTGCAATAGGACACCATTCGCATAAATTTTTTTGAATACCCAAAACAATACCCTGTTGTTCATGGAAAAAGTAATGGTAGGAACATTAAAATGTTGAGGAAGTTTACAAATATGGTGAATTGGCTTGTGCAACACTAAGATCCTGGTGTACACACAAACTAGAGAGCCAAAAGCTGTCCCGCCAAACTCCCTTGCACCGACATTTCCGTATCTAATTTAGGGTCACCTGTCAGATGCAACTGCACAAGATTCTTGATTTAGAAGTGAGACAGAAGGGGAGAGAAGAACACAGAGGCCTACGTTTTGCGCGTCAGAAACGGCTTCCCATGCCAGTGGCTGCAGTGGAGGAGTTCCGACTGTGGTAGAAGCAGGAAGGTTCCGGGGCCACAACAGCGGACTTGGCCACACAGCCCAGCCCAGCCCTGAAGCATGGTTTTAGGGAGACTTTCTGGGAAACTCAGGCAAGACTCTGTTTCTTCAGTCCTTCCACTGATAAATCCCTTCTGCTTCAACTGGCTAGGGGAGGAGGGGGTTCTCTGTTCTCAAAATTAAGGAATCTGACCAAGACCAGAAGGCCACACACCAGCCAACTTCTTGAAAGTGGTTCTTGGGGGCAGGGGAGGGATTTGTACTGGGGAGACATTCAAAGGGAACTATCCTCATTTTATTTTAAAAAGTAAACATCCAGAGCAGATAGCAAAATATTAACATTTATTAATTTTGGTGATGAGTATATGTTTTTAAAAAATTTATTACTCCACTTTTTAATATGTTGAAATATTTCATAATCTTTAAAAATGAGATCATGCCTGGTGACAAGGTGGCTAGGAGAATATATTTAAGTAGAGAAAGTCTAAGTAGTGTGCGAAACAGGGAAGCCATATGAAAACAACAATGAAGTCAACTATAAAAAATATATATACCAACCACAGTAATTCAAAAGAAAAGGGAAAGGTTTGTGGTTTATTTGACAAAAAGCTTACTTCCACAATACTGGTTTTTGGAGACGTCTATAAGGAAAAAATTCAGTAGAAAAAAATAGAAACATGATATGAACAGAAAATTCATAGAAAACAGCAGTATAAGAGTTTCTTAAACAAAAGTTTATGCTAAACCTGATAGTAATTGATACAAATTAAACCAATTTGAGATATTTTTCAGCTTTAAGATTAGTAAAGAACAAAAAGTTTGGTAACACAATGTGTTCACAAGGATGTGTGGACACAGACACTCTGACACAGGACAAGTGAGCGTAAATTGGTACGACCTCCATGGAGGGCGACTTTGTCAAATCTATCTGAGTCACAAATCTATGTGCATTGTGACCTAACTACTTCCAAACGTATCTTAAGATATACTCACACATGAGAAATGACACGTATATATAATTATTTACAACAGCCATGCATGTAATAGTAAAAGGCTGGAAATAGCTTAAATGTCTGTCATTTAAGAAGAGTAAGTAAATATGTGATGGTATGTATGTTCCCACAGTGGATACCATGCAGATATAAATGAGAAGGTTCTTTGTGTTACTTATATGAAGAGATTATAAAGATGTGTTGATAAGTGTGGGGGAAAGCATAACACAAAATTTGTGTGTGTGTAGAGAGAGAGCAAGAAAATGAGCACACTAGAATTGTTTAAATGCTAAATAAGCTTAAAATCTCTGTTGTAAATGCAGGAAACAATACAGGTTGCCTGTGGAGAAGGCATTGGTGGCTCGGGAACAGGGCTGGAGGGGAGACTTCTCGTTGTATGTCCACTGTCCCTTTTGAATTTTAAATAGTGCCCCTGACAAATAGAAAAGATTTGAAAAAATGAAAAGGCACACCCTATTTTCAGGATGAGTTAATTTTGCACAGATGTCATTTTTTCCCCCTCAACTATTCTATGAATTGAGCATGATTCCCAATTGAAAAAAAAAAAAAGTCTTTTTAATCTAGCCAAGTCATTCTAAGGTTCATACAGTATGTGAAGCAAAGTCAGGAAAATTCTGAATATGAACAGCACAGAGAGAGGACGAGGCCAAGATATAGAAACATATTTAAAAGCTGCCATTAATAAACAGTGATGCACTGACCCCTATTTGGATGAGTAAATGGAACTGAATAGAGCCAGAAATGGGCCAAAACACACACAGGTATTTAGTATATGATACAAGTTGCTATTTCCCATCACTGGAGGAAAGATGGGTTTATTCAATAAATGTTGGGATGACTAGGTAGCTATCAGAAATAATGTGCAAATGCTTTAAAAGTAAACAAAAACAGGATGGGGGCATTTAGGGAGGATGATGTAGGAGGATCCCGAGCTCCCCATCCCACAGACACACCTCGGTAACAGCTACGCATATACAACTAACTCTGAAAACCTGAAGACTGGCGAACAGACCTTTCACAGTTAATCGTACAGAAGAGGTCACACTAAAAACGGGAGGGGCAGAGGCATGGTTGGGAACCAAACCCCCAGTGAGACTAACTACAAATGGGAAGGACACCACAAGCACAGAGAAGCGGGAGGATCAGACCCCCACCCCAGGCACCGGGAAGATGAGTCCCTAAGACATCTGGCTCTGAAAACCACAGGGGTTTAACTCCTGGAGAGCTGGAGGGCAAGAGGAAACTGAGTCCCTTTCCTTAAAGGGCCAGCATAATACATAAGGTGGCTGAGACACTGGACAGAAACAGCAGTTTGAGAAGTGCTTGTGCAGTACATGCGAAGCAGATTTGCTGACTAAGACCGCGTGCTGGCGGGGCAGGGGTCTTCAGATTTCTCCAGAACCAAAACTGCCGATGGGCACCATTTCCCTTCCCCTCTGCCAGCCTAGACAGCCAGACATTTGTGGGAGTCGGCGCGAACACTCTCCATCTATCTTACCAGCACTGCGTACCCTACTCTAATATTCCCCTGTGAACCCGCCCCCTCCAGCCCCCCATCCTCTGCAGGCACCCCTCCAAAGCAGCTTCTGTGTTGTCAAATCCTGCAGGCAGTCCTGGCAGGGACCAAAACCTGCCAGGTGACTCCTGCTCTAGGGAAGAGGGGAAATAACCCCCACCCCCACCCCTCCTGAGTGCCTGCAAGTCTAGCAGCCGAGCGTCTTCCCTGGCTGCACAGGAGGCAAGCCCTGCGGTTGGGTGTGCCTGCGTTTGTGGCAGAGAGGCTAATGACAGCTAGGCTGACTGCTGGCCCACCCACCAGTGAGCCCAGAGTGGCTTCAGGTCTCCCAACAGCACAGGGACCAAACCCAGCACAGCGCACCCCCAGCGGGCAAAGCAAGTCATCTCAGCCAGCTGGGCTGAAGGCCAGTGTGGCTCGGCCATGCAGTAGGGCACATGCAGCCCACACAGGGGACAGCCCAGAGCACCTGGTCACCAGAGCAATTATACTGTAAGGCACCACAGGACCTCTTCTACACAAGCACACAAGCCACTACTTTCAAGACCAGGAGACATAGGTGGCCTCCCTAATGCACAGAAAGAGACATAGACAAAATGAGAAGGCCAAGGAATGTGTCCCAAATGAAAGAACAAGACAAATCACAGCAAAAGAGCTAAATAAAGGAGATAAGCAACAGGCTTGATAAAGAATTCGAAGTAATGTTCATAAAAATACTCAGTGGACAGGGGCGCCTGAATGGCTCAGTCAGTTAAGTATCTTGCCTTCAGCTCAGGTCATGATCCCAGGATCCTGGGATGGAGCCCTGCTCTGCGGGGAGCCTGCTTCTCCCTCTCCTGCTCTCCCTGCTTGTGTTCGCTCTCTCTGTCAAATAAATAAGATCTTAAAAAAAAGATACTCAGTGGACTTAAGAGTGGATGAACTCAGAACTTCAACAAAGAGATAGAAAATATTAAAAAGAACCAGTCAGAGATGAAGAATTTAATAACTGAAATAAAAAATACACTAGAGGGAATCAATGGCCAATTAGAGGATGCAGAAGAACAGATCAGCAACCTGGAAGACAGTGTAATGGAAAACAACCAAGCTAACCCGCGAAAAGAAAAAAGAATAAAACATGAGAATAGGTTAAGGGAACTCAGCGACACTATCAAGTGTGATAACATTTGTATTCCAGGGATCCCAGAAGGAGGAGAGAGAGAGACGGGGACAGAAAATTTATTTGAAGAAATAATAGCTGAAAATTTCCCTTATCTAAGGAAGGACACAGACATCCAGGTCCAGGAATCACAGAGAGCCCCAAACAAGATGAAGCCAAAGAGCTCCACATCAAGACACATTGTTAAAATGGCAAAATGTAATGATAAAGAGAGAATTTTGAAAGTAGCAAGAGAAAAGAAAACAGTTACACACAAGGGAAAACAGTTACACACAAGGGAAACCCCTCTGATTTTTTAGCAGAAACTTTGCAAGTCAGAAGAGAGTGGCATGATATATTCACAGAGCTGAAACAGAAAAACACAAAAACAAAAACAAAAAAAACAAAAACCCTGCAACCAAGAATAATCTACCCAGCAAGGTTATCATTCAGAATTGAAGAAGAGTTTCCCAGCCAAACGAAAGTCAAAGGTGCTCATTACCACTAACCTGGCCTTGTAAAAACTCTTTAAAGGGAATTCTTTGGAAAGAAAAGGCCATAACTAGAAAAAAATTATGAAGGAAAAAAATTCACAAGTAAAAGCAAACAGAGTAAATGTAGAAGATTAATCCCTACCTATAAAGCCAGTAGGGAGGTTAAAACACAAAAGTAGTAAAAATCAATTATATCTAAAATTTCAGTCAAGAGATACACAAACTAAAAAGATGTAAAATACGACATCATACAAATAAGATGTGAAGTGGGAAGTAAAAATTCAGTGCTTTTAGGGGCATGTGGGTGGCTCTGTCAGTTAAGCGTCTGCCTTCAGCTCAGGTCATGATCCAGGGTCCTGGGATCGAGCCCCGCATCGGGCTCCCTGCTCGGCGGGAGGCCTGCTTCTCCCTCTCCCACTTCCCTGCTGTGTTCCCTCACTCGCTGTGTCTCTCTCTGTCAAATAAATAAATAAAATCTTAAAAAAAAATTCATTGCTTTCTAACTTAAGCAACCATCAACTTAATATGTTCTGCTACATATTTAGGATTTTTTTAAAGATTTTTTTATTTATTTGACAGAGAGAGAGCACAAGCAGGGGGAGCAGCAGAGGGAGAGGGAGAAGCAGGCTCCCCGCTGAGCAGGGAGCCCGATGTAAGACTCAATCCCAGGACCCTGGGATCATGACCTGAACTGAAGGCAGACACTTAACCAACTGAGCCACCCAGGTGCCCCTATATTTAGGATGTTATATATGAACCTAATGGTAACCACAAATCAAAAACCTTTAATAGGCATACACAAAAAAGAAAAAGGACTCCAAACATCACACTAAAGGAAACCATCAAACCACAAGGAAAGAGAGAAGGAGGACAAAAGAAGAGAGAAGAACAACAACAAAAAACCTAGAAAACAATTAACAAGTGGCAGTAAGTACATACTCACCAATAATTACTTCAAATACAAAGGCTCCATTCAAAAGACATAGGGTGGGGGTGCCTGGGTGGCTCAGTTGGTTCAGCATCCAACTCTTGATTTCAGCTCAGGTCATGATCTCAGGGTCATGAGATTGGGCTCCGTGCTCAGCATAGGGTCTGGTTGGGATTCTCTCTTTCCCTCTCCCTCTGCCCCTCCCCCCACAGCTCATGCTCTCTCAATAAATAGAGAAATAAATTAAAAAGATATAGGGTGACTTAGCTGATTTTAAAAAAAAACAAGATCCATCTATATGCTGCCTGCAAGAGACTCACTTCAGACCTAAAGACACATAAAGATTGAGAGTAAAGGGCTGGAAAAACATAATCGATGCAAATGGAAGTGAAAAACAGCTAAGGTAGCAATACTTTGATCCAACAAAATAAACTTTTTTTTTTTTTTTAAGATTTTATTTATTTGAGAGCGAGAGCGAGAGAGAGAGAATGAGAGAGAGAACACGAGAGGGGGTACGGTCAGAGGAAGAAGCAGACTCCCTGCTGAGCAGGGAGCCCGATGTGGGACTCGATCCCGGGACTCCAGGATCATGACCTGAGCCAAAGGCAGTCGCTTAACCAACTGAGTCCCCCAGGCACCCAACAAAATAGACTTTAAAACAAAGAGTGTAACAAGAGACAAAGAAGGGCACTATTTAGTGATAAAGCGATCCATCCATCAAGACTAATTGTAAAAAATCGGGGCGCCTGGGTGGCTCAGTCGTTAAGCGTCTGCCTTCAGCTCAGGTCATGATCCCAGGGTCCTGGGATCGAGCCCCGCATCGGGCTTCCTGTTCTGCGGGAAGCCTGCTTCTCTCTCTCCCGCTCCTCCTGCTTGTGTTCCCTCTCTCGCTATGTCTCTCTCTGTCAAATAAATAAATAAAATCTTTAATAAAAAAAAAAAGAGTAATTGAAAAAATCTATGCACCCAACATAGGGGCACTTGAATACATAAAGCAAATATTAACAGACATGAAGGGAGAAATTGACAATAATATAATACTAGTAGGGGACTTTAACATCCCACTTCCATCCATGAATAAATCATCCAGACAGAAAATCAAAAAGGAAACAGATACTATAAATGACACATTCAATCAGAGGACCTAACAGATATTCACAGAACATTCTATCCAAAAACAGTGGAATACACATTCTTTTCAAGTGCACATAGAACACTCTCCAAGACAGATCACGTTAGACCACAAAACAAGTCTCAATAAATTTAAGAAGACTGAAATCCTAGGAAGCACTTTTTCCAACCACAATGGTATGAAACTAGAAATCAATTACAAGAAAAAAATTGGAAAAAACACAAATACATGGAGGCTAAACAACACAATGGGTCAACCATAGTCAAAGAGGAAATAAAAAAAATACATGAAGGCAAATGAAAACAAAAACACAATGATCCAAAATCTTTGAAATACAGCAAAAGCAATTCTAAGTTTACAGCAGTACAGACTTACCTTGAGAAACAAGAAGTATCTCAAACAACAAAAATTACACCTAAAGAAGCTAGAAAAAGAAGAGCAAAAACCAAAACTAGTATAAGGAAGGAAATAAAAATTAGAGCAGAAATAAATGAGAGACTAAAAAAATATGAAATCAAGAGCTAGTCTTTGAAAAGATAATCAAAATTGATAAACCTTCATCCAGATTCATCCAGAAAAAAAGAGAGCACTCAAATAAATAAAATCAGAAACAAAGGAGGAGAAATAACCGATACCACAGAAACACAAAGAATTATAAGACAATTTATGGAAAACTACATACCAACAAACTGGACAACCTAGAAGAAATGGACAAATACCTAGATATATAAAATCTTCCAAAACTGAATCAGGAAGAAACAGAAAATGTGACCAGACCAATTACTAGTAATGAATCAAATGAGGAATCAAAAAAACTCCCCAAAACAAAAGTCCAGGTCCAGACAGCTTCATTGGTGAATTCTACCAAACATTTAAAGAGGAGGTAATACCTATTCTTCTGAAACTACTTCAAAAAATAGAAGAGGAAGGACAATTTCCAGATTCCTTCTATGAGGCCAGCACTACCCTGATACCAAAACCAGATAAAGACACCATAAAAACAGAAAACTGCAGGCTATTATCTTTGATGATCACAGATGCAAAATTCCTCAACAAAATAGCAAACCAAATTCAATAATACATTTAAAAAGTCATTCACCACAATCAAGTGGAATCTATTCCAGGGATATGAGGTAGTTCAATATTCATGAATCAATAACATCACGGTACCTCATGGTATATCACATGAACAAGACAAAGGATAACAATGATCATCTCAATAGATGCAGAAAAGCCATTTGCCAAAATACACCCATTCATGATGAAAACTCTCAACATAATCAAGGCCATATAAGAGAAACCCATAGCTAACATCACACTCAATGGTGAAAAGCTGGGAGCTTTGCCCCTAAGATCAGGAACAAGACAAAGATGTCCACTCTCATCATTTTTATTCAACATAGTATTAGAAGTCCTAGCCACAGCAGTCAGACAAGAAAAAGAAATAAAAGGCATCCAAATGGGTAAGAAAGAGGTAAAACTGTCACTATTTGCAGATAACATACTATACATAGAAAACCCTAAAGACTCCACCAAAAAACTATTACAACTACAAATGAATTCAGTAAAGTTGCAGGATACAAAATTAATGTATAGAAATCTTTTGCATTTCTTACCCTGACAACAAAATAGCAGAAGAGAAATTAAGAAAAAAAAAATCTCATTTACAATTGCACCAAAAGGAATGAAATATCTAGGATTAAATTTAACCAAGGTGGTGAAAAAACTATACTCTGAAAACTATAAAACACTGATGAAAGAAATTGAAGATGGCACAAACAAATGGAAAGGTATATCATGGTCATGGATTGGAAAAATATTGTTAAAATGTCCGTACTACTCAAAGCAATCTATAGATTTAAGGCAATCCCTATGAAAATACTAATGGTATTTTTCACAGAATTTAAGTAATCCTAAAGTTTGTATGGAACCACAAAAGACCTTGAATACCCAAAGCAATCTTGAAAGAAAGAAGTACAAAGCTTGAGGTATCACAATCCCAGATTTCTACAAAGCTTTAGTAATTCAAACAGTGTGGTACTGGCACGAAAATAGAAACATAGGTCAATAGAACAGGACAGAGAGCCCATAAATAAACTGACACTAATGGTAAATTAATCTATGATAAAAGAGGCAATAATATATAATGGGGAAAAGATAATCTCTTCAACAAATGGTGCTGGGAAAACTGGACAGCTACATGCAAAAGAATGAAATTGGGTCACTTTCTTACACTATACACAAAAATAAACTCAAAATGGATTAAAAACCTAATGTGAGGGGCACCTGAGTGGCTCAGTCGGTTAAGCGTCTGTCTTCAGCTCAGGTCATGATCTCAGGGTCCTGGGATCGAGCCCCACATCGGGCTCCCTGCTCAGCAGGAAGCCTGCTTCTCCTTCTCCCTCTGCCTCTCCCCCTGCTCATGCTCGCTTTCTCTCATTTATGCTCTCAAATAAATAAATTAAAAAAAAAAAAGATCCAATGTGAGACCAGAAACCATATAACTGCCACAAGAAAACATAGGCAGAAATCTCTTGACCATCAGCCTTAGCCCACTGTATTTATGGATATGTCTCCTCAGGTAAGAGAAACAAAAGCAAAAACAAACTACTGGGACTACAAATAAAAAGCTTTTGCACAGCAAAGGAAACCATCAACAAAACAAAAAGGCAACCCAGTGAATGGGAGAATTTACTTGCAAATGACATATCTGATAAGGGGTTAATATCCAAAAATATATAAAGAACTTATACAAACTCAACACCAAAAAACAAAACAAAACAAAACAAAAAACCCAAAAAACCCTCCCACAAATAATCCAATTTAAAAAGGGCAGGGGTGCGCCTGGGTGGCTCAGTTGGTTAAGTGTCTGCCTTTGGCTCAGGTCATGGTCCCAGGGTCCTGGGATGGAGCCCCTCATTGGCGGGCTCCTTGCTCAGCAGGGAGCCTGCTTCTCCCTCTCTCTCTGACCCTCCCCTCTGCTCATGCTCACGCGCTCTCTAATAAATAAATAGAATCTTTAAAGGGGGGCGGGGCAGAGGACCTGGATAGACATTTTTCCAAAGAAGACCTACAGATAGCCAATAGACACATCAAAAGATGCTCAACATCACTCATCCTCAGGGAAATGCAAATCAAAACCACAAGGAGATATCACCTCACACCTGTCAGAACGGCTAATAACAAAAAGACAAAAAACAGCAAGTGTTGGCGAGGATGTGGAGAAAAGGGGACCCTCATGCACTGTTGGTGGGAATGTAAGTTGGTTCAGCCCTTGTGGAAAACAGTATGGAGGCCCCTCCAAAAATTAACAGAACTACTATACAGTCCAGTATTTCCAATACTGGGTATTTACCCAAAGAAATCAAAAACACTAATTTGAAAAGATATATGCACCCTTATGTTTACTGCAGCATCATTTACAACAGCCAAGATATGGAAGGAACCTAAGGGTCCATCAATAGTTGAATGGATAAAGAAAATGTGAAACACACACACACACACACACACACACACACACACACACACTGGATTATCACTCAGGCACCAAAAAATCCTGAGATGGGGGCACCTGGGTGGCTCAGTTGGTTAAGCATGACCTTCAGCTCAGGTCATGATCTCAGGGTCTTGGGATTGAGTCCTGTATGGGGCTCTGCGCCCAGCGGGAAGTCTGCTTCTCCCTCTGCCCCTCCCCCAGCTCGTGCTCTCCCTCTCTTTCTCTCTCTCAAATAAATCTTTAAAAAAAAAAAAGCATTTAAAAAATCATGAGTACCATCGGTGACAACATGGATGGACCTAGAGGGTATTATGCTAAGTGAGATAAGTCAGACAAAGACAAATACCATATGATTTCAGTGGAATCTTTTTTTTTTTTTTTAAGATTTTACTTATTTATTCATGAGAGACAGAGAGAGAGAGAGAGAGAGGCAGAGGGAGAAGCAGGCTCCCCGCGGAGCAGGGAGCCCGATGCGGGACTCGATCCCAGGACCCTGGGATCATGACCTGAGCTGAAGGCAGACGCTTAACCGACTGAGCCACCCAGGCGTCCCAATTTCAGTGGAATCTTAAAAACAAAACAAGCAAACAAAAACTCAGAGAACGGAGTTCTCTTAAATACAGAGAACTTCTGGTTGCCAGAGAGGGAAGGGCAAAATAGGTTAAAGGGATTAAGAGGTACAAACTTCCACTCATAAAATAAATAATTAATGGAGATGAAATGTAGGGCATTGGGAATGTAGACACTAATATCTAATAAGGTCAGCTGCTAACAGATGGTGACTGCACTCACGCTGAGTCATGCATAGAATTGTCGGGTTAATATGCCACGCACCTGAGACCAACACTGTATGTTAATTATACTTCAATTTAAAAATAAAAAACTAAAATAAACAATAAGCATAGGAATAGCAGCAGAAACCATGAAGAAAGTATCTTTACCACCTCCCAGTGGAAAAGACACGACAAAGAGCCAGAGGTCATAAAAAGAAAGGAAGGAAGGAAACTGCCAATTTCACCTGTTTTTTGTTTGTTTGTTTGTTTTTTTAAATTTATTTATTTGAGACAGAAAGATACAGAGAGAGAGAGAGAGAGAGTAGGAGCAGTGGGGAGAGGCAGAGGGAGAGGGAGAAGCAGACTCCCTGCCGAACAGGGAGCCCGATGCGGGGCTCGATCCCAGGACCTGGGATCATGACCTGAGCCGAAGGCAGACGCTTAAGGACTGAGCCACCCAGGCGCCCCCAATTTCACCTGTTTTTAAGAGACAAGCCAATGTGCCCAGGCCGGGGCTGGGGCGGGCGGGGGGCACACAGCATGAACACGCAGCAGGCGGGCCCCACGCAGAATTCTCCCGGGCGCTCCCTGCCGCCGTGTCTCTGAGGTTGAGCGATTAGAAGCAACCAAAAATGCCCCCACAACAGGTGACTGTTTTTAAGAAAAGTTTCCTGTGATTCCAAACAGAGTTCTTTGCAACCACTAAAAACAATGATTGAGAAAATTAGTCAGTGAAACTGGACACCTCGAGACTGTGTCGTTACGTGAAAACAGGCTGAAGAACAGTGTACATGGAATGACCCATTTTGGGGGGAAAGGGGCAGATTCGCGTGATTGAGGGGAACACTAGGAGGGAGATGTCAGACCTTGCAAGTTGCAAAAGCAATCCAATGTGTTACATTCGGGGGACCCCCGGAGAAGCGCAGGCAGGCGGGAAAGCCCCAGGGGGAGCCCCAGCCTCCGGAGATACGCGCTGGAAACGGAACTGGACTTCGTATGAAGCCCGTGCCTTGTGTAGCTCCATGGACGGGACACAAGTCTTGAAGTAGCCAAGGGTGAGGTGGGGAGGGGACGGCGGAAGGGCACTGGGTCCCTGGCTGCTGGGGTCCCTGTGGCGGCCACGCACAAGGCCCGGGGCCCCTGGGGACGTCCAGGGCTGGAGAGCGGCAGAGCAAGGCGAGTGTTCCAGATCTCCCGCCTCCTGCCTGAGCAACCTCACAGGGCACGGAGCTCCACCCGGGAAGGACAGTGACACGAGAGCCCTACTAGTCTGTCCCTCGAGAACGGAGAGAAGCCCAACGATGAAATTTTAAATAGAAGCCAAAGTTACCCACCTGGAAAAAGACCAGTGTCTGTCTGCCCACCTCCCTGGAGCTGAACCCTCCCAGAAGGGAGAGGGAAAGGTCACAGGATTGTAGGAAACCGTTTTGCTCCCATTTCTTCAAAGAAATAATTGGATGTGGAAGCAGCAGCTTCTGAGTCACAAGGAAGCCTTTTCCCCAAGGATTGGCATCAGAAACAATGGGGAAAGGAATTATTCAAGCCACCAGCTCACAACAGGCTCAGGAAGAAGCTGAATAAACTTTAAACAATTTGTCTCATCCTGCGATACGAAGAGGAAATTTCAGCAAGTTGAGAACGCTCGTGTGCGCAGTTACACGCCCTTCCACTCCGCGGATAGGGTCTTGTGTCCCGAGAGAAAGAGGGACGGGTCTTCGCTCCCTCCCTGATGCCTGTGCGTAGGGCAGTGCCCACAGCCCCTGCCTGCTCCTGGGGACATGCAGCCTGCAGGCCCCACCCACCACTGTCCCAGAACCCGTATTCCAGCAGTCTCTGATGGGTCTGTGGGATGGGGAGAATAAAGGCAAAAGAAATACACGAAAATTAAGATTCCTTTGCAGCCCACTGACCAGTACTTGAGACAGGCAGAGTGACCTTCCATGACCTTCCTTCAGGAGATCAACTGCCTGTGCTAAGGGCAAAAGGCAACCTTAGCCTGACATGAGCCCAACCCCCAGGATCTTATAAGTCTTCCTTAACACATAAAAATCCCTTTGGGAACTTCCTTTATCTCGACCCCACCCAGGATAGAGGTTAGCAATCATCCTCCAAACATATGGCCCACTGATGTCCATCTGCAGGGTCTCATGACGAAGGTTTTCCGGGGAAGTAGTAAATGACCCCTCAGGGTCCTGGACACCTTGCTTCCAAATTCCGGAGATGTACACTGTCCCTAACCCCCTCCCAACCTGAAAGTATACGATGGGCCACTCCTCACGCCCCCAGTGCAGCTCTTTCTTCCCATGGGTCCCGTCCCCTATGCTTAAGTAAACCACCTTTTCTGCACCGAAGATGTCTCATGAATTCTTTTGTGACCGTTTGCTCCTGAACCCCAACATTTCACATCACATGTGTGCTGGTGTTTGCGAAGTGTGGATGGACAGACGCTTTCTTTGATAATGAATGGGCCCTGCACCCGTATCACCTCCACTCTTCCCATTTCTTCTCACCAACCCCCTCACCAAAACCTCAAACCCCAGCTTTCCAAAAAGCCCCATTCTTGTCCCACGGAATAGATCCTATTCGATCTAGAGAAGGAAAGAAACACGCTCAGCCTTCAGGAAGCAAGAGCATTAACCTGCGGGCCAAAATCAACCCCGCAAACAGGACAATGCAGGAGGGACCTGGGGGCTATTGAGGCAGCTTAGCCTGGTGGTCGGGTCACTAAGAGAGAAAGGAGTCCTGGGTGCAAATCACACAAATGGAGGGTAGACTGTGCAGCCTCCAAAAATAGGAGGAATGCTTTAAGAACTTGTCTGAGGATTTTTCAGACTTTGAAAATAAGTTTCCTTTAGGACAGAGATTGGCCTCACATGACACACCAGTTCCTTAGTTCATGGTTCAGCATAAATAATCTACAAGAGATTTGGCCACGGACCTAGCCACAGATCACTGCACGCATGTGGGATGGAACTCCCAAAAGGAAAATTGTTGCAGAAGGAAAAAAAGATTTTCCTTCCAAATTACTTTATAAATAGGGAAGACTCAGGTCTTCCTTAAGAAAAAACTAATGATGTAATGTATGGTGACTAACATAATAAAATAAAATTTTTAAAAAAAGAATAACTTTTGAAAATCCAGAGTTAAAAATATTGTTAACATGCTCCATTCCAAGAACTTGTAGTCCCAGAATTTCACACAAGATTAAAAATGAAGATAAAACAAGCTAATGCAAGGATAAAATAGGTCCCATAATTGCTACGAGTACAAATTTAGCTCGGAATTTCCAAGCAGCCAAAGTAAAAACAAAACAGGATCAGTTCAATAATGATAAAGCCAAATAAGCCAGTGATCTAGAAGTCTTTTCTTGGTAGAGGTTTCAGATTTTTCTCCTGTGGGATCCTCTATAAGGTAGTCCTGGGATGTCTGACTAAATGCTGTCCTCGTACTGTGCTATATCAAGACCCTTAGACCAAAGCTCCAAGGTCAGGCTTCATGTTGACCCTTATTGCCCACAGGAGGGGCACCATCTTTGCTTCACTCAGAGTGTGGTTCACTCCCTCTAGGTGCTCATCCCGTACCCACCAGTGACTGCTTCAGGCTTGGACACATGACCCTGTTCTGCCCAGGAAGCCACAAAGAGAAGTCTGCAGGGGCCATTCTGAATAAGGTTCTCAATCCACCAGAAGGCCATGGGAAGAGACAGTCTCTTCCCCTCTAGGTGGGTTGGGTCTGAATGTGACACCCGGAGCTGCTGCAGCCATATTGCTACCAGCCGAAGGATAAAGCTACCTCCAGCAGTGACAGTGCTGAAGGATGGAGAAAAACTGAGGTTTCAGTGTCAGCACCGAATTACTACACCAATTTCTGGACTTCCTGTCCAGTGAGAGAAAATCCTGTCCTTAGGGTTTCAACTGGGTCGTTCCAGGTTTCCATTTTTACAAAAACAAAAGGTAAAAGCCCAACTTTTCGAAGGGAAATACAAATGCGACATGAAAATTTTCCACACAGAGAACTATTGCATATACTAGGCTATTCACCCCAGCATTGTTTGAAAGAACCCAAGACTGGATGCAATCTTAATAGCCATCGTTAAATGAAGGGACACATATCCATCCCATGCTGTTGGCCAAATACATGCATGATGGAATCTCAAAGTGCCATAAAAAAAAGAACGGGAGGGGCGCCTGGGTTGCTCAATCAGTTAAGCGTCTGCCTTTGGCTCAGGTCATGATCTCAGGGTCCTGGGATCGAGTCCCGCATCGGGCTCCCTGCTCCGTGGGGAGCCTGCTTCTCCCTCTGCCTCTCTCTCTCTCTGTCTCTCATGAATAAATAAATTAAATTAAAAAAAAAAAAAAAAAAGAACGGGAAAGACTCCTTGGCCCCCAGATGATGAAAAAGAACATTTACACTAAGTGAAAAAAGTGCAGAACAAGGTGTATAGTGTGCTTTAATATGTATTAAAAAGGGGAGAGGGGCGCCTGGCTGGCTCGGTCAGAAGAGCATGCGACTCTTGATCATGGGGTCTTGAGTTTGAGCCCCACGTGAGGTATAGAGATTAAACAAATAAAACTTTCAAAAGAGGGGGAGAAATATATATTTTTTGCATATGGTAATCTATTGATGCATAACAAATTACTTAAAACTGAGCCATTTAAATCAAAACAAACATTTATTATCTCAGTTTCTGTGGGTCAGGAATTTGGGAGTGGCTTAGCGGGGTGATCCTGGTTCAGTGTCCCTCATGTGGCAATAGTCAAGATGTTGCCCAGGGAGTGACATCAGTGAAAATGGAGAAATAAAGACACCCCCCCCAAATTCTCTCCTTCATAAAGACCCTGGCAAAGTTTCAGAATCAACTTTTCAGAACCCTGGAAATTAACCAAGGGACTGAAGCAATCTGGAGAATTTTTATCAAGAAAAATGGCTAAATCTCAGTAAGAACAGTGAGTTTTGTGGCAATTTAACTTGTCCTATTCCCATCCCCTCTTACCAGCTCTGAGATGCTCTTGGGAACTAATAGCTCCCGTCACAGCCTGGCAGACCATGGGGTAGGAGGTGGGGAGAAGTTTGGGGTTGGAGGTCCTTAAACCTTCATTTGCATAAAACTGTCATTTGTGACCTGTTTGGTGGCATCTTTAAAACTCCACTTGCAAGGCTGTCTTTGTTTTACTAGACTTGGAGTTCATCCAATGTGAAAAAGCTCTTCCCTGGGAGTACTGGTATGAATCTTCAGATTCACACCCTTGTGGATAGACTAAAACCACTATATGGCTGACCCTTGTTAGGGGTGCCAACACTCCATGAAATCGAGAATCCACATATAACCCTTAACTCCCCCCAAAACTTTACTGGAAGCCTTACTGATAACATCAACAGCTAACACATGTTTTATATGTATATGTATTGTATATATTGTATTCTTACAATAAAGCAAGCTAGAGAAAATATTAAGACAATCCTAAGAAAATACATTTACAGTTCTGTATGGTAAAAGATCTGCATATAAGGGGACCCACACTGTTCAAACCTGAGTTGTAAATACAAAACTGTATTTACATTTTAAAAGGACACATTTTATGGTATCTGAATTATATCTCCATTAAAAAAAAAAGATGTTGTGTTGGGGTGCAGTCAGCCAAAAGCCTGACTGGGGCTGGAGGGTGCACTTCCAAGATGACTTTTTCTCACATTGCTCTACCAGGAGGCCTCAGCTCCTCACCAGATGGACCTCTCAAAACACTGCTCAAGTGTCTTAGCAACAGAGCAGTTGGCTTCTATCAGAACCAGTAATTTGAGAGAGAAAGGAGAAAGTCACAAATTTTTTTTTACGACCTTGGCTTAGAAGTTATGACGGTCACTTATGTCAGGTTCTAGGAGTTCCTAGTGAGCCACCAAGTCCAGCCCATTCTCAAGAAGAAGGAAGCAAGCTCAAGCTCTTAAAAGAAGGGGGTAGGACATAATGCATGGACACGCTTTCAAACCCACAACACATACATATACCATCTCCAGGACACACAAGAAACTGACAACAGGGCTCCTCCATGTGGAAAGGGGAACCAAGGGGCGCAAGGTCAGGAGCTGGATGGAGGGCACACACCGTAAACTCATTTGCATGGTTGGAATGGTGAGCCATGCGTATGTGCCGTCTGTCCGAATGATTCAAAACAACTTTTGAAAGCTAAAAACAAGAAGTAAATTTGTATTCCTATAAGAAGGAAAATAGTTTTAACCTGTAACATGCTTTGCTAGCTGAATTTGTTAGGTGAAAGTCCTAAATTGTACCTAATGAATACATAAAAGTTTTAAATATTTATATTCATCCATCCATACATACTTTCTCACTCCTTAGCTCTGAACAGCCAATTTTTTTTTTAAAGATTTTATTTATTTATTTGACAGAGAGACACAGCGAGAGAGGGAACACAAGCAGAGGGAGTGGGAGAGGGAGAAGCAGGCTCCCCGCTGAGCAGAAAGCCTGATGTAAGACTCGATCCCAGGACCCTGGGATCATGACCTGAACTGAAGGCAGATGCTTAACAAATGAGCGACCCAGGAGCCCCCTAACAGCCAATTTTTAACTAAAGAAAAAACTGGACTCTTCTTTGGGCTCTAAAATCTATTTTTGTATATTCTTATGTACCCATTATGCTTTAGTTTCAAGGTTTGTGATAAAAAATTACAAAAATATAAAAAAATAAAAAAATAAAGAAAATTACAAAAATACCCCAAACTCTAGCAAGCATGAAAATTAAGGAGAGATCACAAATTTTATCACTGAGTAAATAGATTCAGTACTAAGCTCCCCAGTCTCCTTTCTTGGACCTGATGTTTCCTACAGCTGTTAACTCTCCTTGTAACTCCTGGGGGAGAACATCATTTCATCATTAAGTTTCATTGACAAAACCTGTCCACTAGATTCCTGCACCCTAAATACAATGCGAAACTACTTTGTCTTTTCTTTGACTGTTATTTGCTGCTGAAATTTTCTGATCCGCTCCGCCTTAGAGGTAATAGTGCCCATGGGTTAAGCAGGGGCTGGAAGTTTGCCTCAGTTCAAACACCGATTATACGGCAACGTAGGAAAACCCTGAACTCACCTCCTGCACGGACACACCAAATCTACACTTACAGAGCAATTTCTCCTGAAGAACTGTGGGCTGATGGAACAGCTTCCATACAACAAGAGAGAGACCACCCAGAGAATGGCAAGAGAGAGAGACACGGTAACGAAGGGAACCCCACCTCTGACACCGTCAGCTGCAGTGGGAGGGATGGAGCTGAGGGACTGTGAGCAGTTTCATCTGTCCTGAGGCACAGAAAAAAAAGCTATGGTTTAAAAGAACTAGAAGGGGTGCCTGGGTGGCTCAGTCGGTGAAGCGTCTGCCTTCAGCTCGGATCATGATCTCAGGGTCCTAGGATCGAGTCCCACATCGGGCTCCCACGTCAGCAGGGAGTTTGCTTCTTCCTCGGCTCCCCTCCCTCTTGTGTGCTCTCTCTCACTAATAAATAAATAAAATCCTTAAAAAAAAAAATAAAAGACCTAGAATATAAATAATCAAACTTCAATATTCTATCAAATGGCCAGGGAGCTGCTCGAACTCTCCCCTGGTTGGAGGGGCTGGTGAGCACCATGGTTTATGTCCCCCTCCACCTTGACAGCACAGATAGGAGCAGGGTCTGGGAACCCCAACTGGCTTACTGCCTCAGTGAGCCCCAGACACCTAGCCCACATTAGCCCCAGCATTGTACACAACAGGAAATCCCTGGTCAGGGCTCACTCCAATGTATCTCACCATGGTCACACAGCACAAGCACCCCAGAACACGCCAGGCCTGCACTACTTCAGCTCCAGATGACTTGCCAGAGACCCCCAAGGCAGAGAACCCTGGAACAACCCACTTCAGCTTCAGCTGGCCTGCCAGGGTGCCCTCTGTATAGAGAGCCCTGGAATCAACCTGGACCATGCCCACCTTCAGCTCCTGTTGTCCCACCAGGCAGCCCCAGCACGGAATTCCCTGGGACCTCCAGTCCATACCAGCTATGCATTAGCAAGCCAGCCAAAGTCACCAGGCACACACAGCCCATACAGGGGACAACCTTACACAAAATCTTATCTTCAAGTTTAGAGGAAGTAGCTGTTCTGCCTAATTCATAGACACAATACAGAAAATCAAGCAAAATGAGGAGACAGAGGAATATGTTCCAAACAAAAGAACATGACAAAACCTCAGAGAAAGACTACATGAGATGGAGATAAGCAATCTACGTGATAAAGAATTCAAAATCACGGTCATTAAGATGCTCACTGGAGAGAAGAGTGGATGAACTCAGTAAGAACTTCAACAAAGAGCTAATTTTTTTTTTAAAGATTTTATTTATTTATTCATGAGAGACAGAGAGAGACAGAGAGAGAGAGAAGCAGAGGGAGAAGCAGGCTCCCAAGGAGCAGGGAGCCTGATGCGGGACTCGATCCCAGGACCCTGGGATCATGACCTGAGCCGAAGGCAGACGCTTAACCATCTGAACCACCCAGGTGCCCAAGAGCAAATATTTTTAAAAAGAGTAGAAGAAATGAAAAATACACTAGAGGGAATCAACAATAGATTAGAGGACACAGAACAGACCAGCAATATGGAGAGGGTAATGAAAAGCACCCAAGCTGAACAGCAAAAATTAAAAAGAATTTTAAAATGAGAATAGGTTAAGAGATCTCTTTGACAACATAAAGCAAGCAAATATTCAGAGAGGAGTGGGGGGACAGAAAAATTATTCAAAAAAATAATAGCTGAAAATTTCCCCACCCTGGGGAAGGAAACAGACATCCAGATCCAGGAAGCACAGAGAGCTCCAAACAAGATGAACCCAAGGAGGTCTTGCCATGACACCTAATAATTAAACTGCCAAAGATTAAAGATAAAAAAGAATTTTAAAAGCACCAGGAGAGAACAACTAGTTATATACAAGGGAAACTGCATAAGGTCATCATCTGATTTTTCAACACAAACTTTGCAGGCCAGACAGAAGTGGCATGATATATGCAAGGTGCTGAAAGGAAAAAACCTACAACCAAGAATACTGTACCTGACAAGGCTATCAGTCAGAACAGGAGAGATAAAGAGCTTCCCAGACAAAAGTTAGAAGAGTTCATCATTAAGCCAGCCTTGTAAGAAATGTGAAAGTGACTTCTTTAAAAGGAAAAGAGAAGGCCATAATTAGATGAAAATTATGAAAGGAAAATACTTTGTGAGTAAAAGCAAACAGATGGTAAAGGGAGCAGACCAATCACTTATAAAGCTAAAGGAAAGGATAAAATACAAAAGCAGTAAAATCAATTATATCCAAAACCTTAGTTACGGGGCCTCAAGGTAAAAAGATGTAAATTATGAGAACATATACATAAAATGTGGAGGGGACGTTAAAATGTAGTTCCTTTACAATGTGTTCAAATTTAAATGACCATCAACTTAATATAGACTGCTACATACTTAGGATGTTATATATGAACCTCATGGTAACCACAAGCCAAAAATCTATAATAGAAACACAAAAAATAGAGAAAGTAAGCCAAGCACAACACTAAAGAAAGTCATCAATCACAAGGAAAGAAAGCAAGAGAAGGAACAGAGAAAAGCTACAAAAACAACCAAAAAACAACAAAATAGCAATAAATGCATACCATTTAATCATTACTTTAAATGTAAATCATCTAAATGCTCCAATCAAAATATAGGGTAACTGAATGGATTAAAAACAACAAGAACATAACACCTATCTGTATGTTGCATACAAGAGACTCACTTCAGACCTAAAGACATGTATAGACTCAAAGAGAAGGGATGGAGAAAGATATTCCATGCAAATGGAAGTGGAAGAAAAAAAAAAGCTTTGGTAGCAATACTTATACCCAACAATATCTACTTCAAAACAGACTAGCAAGAAACAAAGAAGGGCATTAGATAATGATGAAGGGGTCAACCCAACAAGAGGATATAACAATTGCAAATAGCTATGCACCCAACATAGGAGCATCTAAATACATAAAAGTAAATATTAACAAACATAAAATGAGAAATTGACAGTAATACAATAATACTAGGAGAATTTAATACCACACATGCATCAAGGGGGAAATCATCCAGACAAAAATCATAAAAAAAAAAAAAATAGTGGCTTTGAGGGGCATGTGGGTGACTCAGTCAGTTAAGCATCTGATTCTTGGTTTCAGCTCAGGTAATGACCTCAGGGTCATGGGATCCAGCCCTGCATTGGCTCAGGCTGAGCACATAGTCTACTTGGGATTCTTTCCCTCTTCCTCTCCCTCCCCTCTGCCTCTCCCCCACCCCACCCCCACTTGCACATGCACACTCTCTCTCCCTAATAAATGAATAAAAACTTAAAAAAGAAATAGTGGCTTTGAATGACACGTTAGATCACATGGTAAATCACATGTTAGGGCACAAAACAAGACTCAGTAAATACAACTGATAAAACTTCAGCAAGATTTGTCAAGAAAAAGAGAGAGGATCTAAATAAAATCTGAAATTAAAGAGAAGTAGCCACCAACACCACAGAAATACAAAGGATTAAAAGAGACTACTATGAAAATTATATGCCAACAAATTGGACAACCTAGAAGAAATGGGTAACTTCCCAGAAACATACAGTCTCCCAAAACTGAATCAAGAAATAGAAATTCTGAACAGACATTCGTCCATCCGTCAATCAATGGATACTTGGGCTATTTCCATAATTTGGCTATTGTAGATAATGCTACTATAAATGTAGGGGTGCATGTATCCCTTTGAATTAGTGTTTTTGTATTCTTTGGGTAATACCCACTGTGAATGCTGGATCCTAGGGTAGTTCGATTTTTAACTTTTTGAGGAACCTCCGTACTGTTTTTACAGTGACTGCACAGTTTGCATTCCCACCAACAGCGTAGGAGGGTTCCCCTTTCTCCACATCCTCGCCAGCACCTACTGTTTCTTGTATTTTGATTTTAGCCATTCTGACAGATGTGAGGTGATATCTACCAAACATTTAAAGAAGAGTTCATAGCTATTCTTCTCAAACTATTCCAAAAATAGAAGGAAAACTTCCAAATACATTCTATGAGATCAGCATCACCCTGATACCAAAACCAAAGACAGCACAGTATAGACAATTACTGGTCAATATCTCTGATGAACATAGATGCGAAAATCCTCAAGAAAAGCAAGCTAATTCAGCAGTACATTAAAAAGTCATTCTCAGGGTGCCTGACTGGCTCAGTGGTAGAGCATGTGACTCTTGATCTTGGGATTGTGAGTTCGAGCCCCACATTGGGCATAGAGACTACATACATACATACATAAAAAATAAAAACCATGATCATCTCAATAGATGCAGAATAAGCACTGGACAAAATCCAACATCTGTTCATGATGAAAACTCTCAACAAAGTGTTTCTAGAGGAAACATACCTGAATATGATAAAGGCCATATATAAAAACCCGCAGCTACCATCATACTCAGTGGTGAAAAACAAAATTTTCCTCTAAGAATAGGAAAACAAGAATGTTCATTCTTACCACTTTTATTCAACTTGTACTGGAAGTCCTAGCCACAGAAATCAGTCAAGAAAAAGAAAAGGCAGGGACATCTGGGTAGTTCAGTTGGTTAAGTGTCTGCCCTCAGCTCAGGTTATGAGCCCGGGGTCCTGGGATCGAGTCCCACATTGGGCTCCCTGCTCAGTGGGGAGTCTGCTTCTCCCTCTGCCTGCTCTGCCTGCCGCTCTCTCTCCTTGTGCTCTTTCTCTCTCTGACAAATAAATAAAAATCTTTAAAAAAAAAAAAAAAGAAAGAAAAAGAAAAGGCATCCAAATTGGTAAGAAGTAAAACTGTCACTATTTGCAGATGATATGATACTAGAAATCCTAAAGACTCCACCAAAAAAACTAATAGAACTAATAAGTGAATTCCATAAAGTTGCAGGATATGAAATTAATATACAGAAATTTGTTGCGTTTCTATACAAAGTAGCAGAAAGAGAAATTAAGAAAACAATCCCATTTATAGCTGCATCAAAAAGAATACCTAGGGGGCGCCTGGGTGGCTCAGTCAGTTAAGCGACTGCCTTCGGCTCAGGTCATGATCCTGGAGTCCCTGGATCGAGTCCCGCATGGGGCTCCCTGCTCAGCAGGGAGTCTGCTTCTCCCTCTGACCCTCCCCCCTCTCATGTGCTCTCTCTCATTCTCTCTCTCTCAAATTAAAAAAAAAAAAAAAGAATACCTAGGAACAAACTTAACCAAGGATGTAATAAACTTGTACTCTAAAAAATATAAAACAGGGGCGGCTGGGTGGCTCAGTGGTTAAGCGTCTGCCTTCGGCTCAGGTCATGATCCCAGGGTCCTGGGATCGAGCCCCGCATCGGGCTCCCTGCTCGGCAGGAAGCCTGCTTCTCCCTCTTCCACTTCTCCTGCTTGTGTTCCCTCTCTCGCTGTGTCTCTCTCTGTCAAATAAATAAATAAAATCTTTAAAAATATATATAAAACATTGATGAAAGAAATTAAAGATGACACAAACAAATGGAAAGATAAATCATGATAATAGATCAAAACAGTACAGTGCTGGCACAAAATATAGATCTGTGGGGAATAGAGAGCCCAGAAATAAACCATGCTTGTAAGGTCAATTAGTCCATGACAAAGGAAGAAATAATATATAATGGGGAAAAGACATGCTCTTCAATACATGGTGTTGGGAAAACTGGACGGCTACCTGCAAAATGAGACTGGACTACTTTCTTACACCATACACAAAAATAAACTCAAAATGGATGAAAGATCTAAATGTGAGACCTGAAACCATAAAACTTCTAAAAAAAAAAAACAAAAACAAAAACAAAAAAACATAGGCAGTAATTTCTTTGACATCAGCCTTAGCAACATATTTATGGATAGGTCTCCTCAGACAAGGGAAAAAAAAAAAAAGCAAAAATAAATTATTGGGGCTACATGAAAATAAGAAACTTTTCACAGTGAAGGAAACCATCAACAAAATGAAAAGACAACCTACTGAATGGGAGAAGATATGGGTAAATGATATATCTGATAAGGGGTTAATATCTAATATATATAAAGAACTTATACAACTCAACACCAAAAAAACAAATAATTAAAAATGGGCAGAGGACCTGAATAGACATTTTTCCAAAGAAGACAGACAGCCAACAGACACATCAAAAGATGCTCAACATCATTCATCATCAGGGAAATGCAAATCAAAACTACAATGAGATATCACCTCACACCTGTCAGAATGGCTAGAATCATAAACACAAGAAACAAGTGTTGGTGAGGATGTGGAGAAAAGGCAACCCCCGTGCACTGCTGGTGGGAGTCTAAGTTGGTGCAGCCAATGTGGCAAACAGTATGGAGGCCCCTCTAAAAATTAAGAAGAGAACTACCACACAATCCAGTAATTCTGGTACTGGGCATTTATTTACCCAAAGAAAATCAAAAACACTAATTTGAAAAGATATATGCACCCTTATGTTTACTGCAGCATCATTACAATAGCCAAGATATGGAAGCAATCTGAGTGTCCATCAATAGTTGAATGGATAAAGAAAACGTGGTGTATATATACAATGAAATTTTCTCAGCCATGATGAGATCTTGACATTTGCGACAACATGGATGGACCTAGAGAGTATTATGCTAAGTGAAAGAAGTCAGACAGAGAAAGACAAATACCATGTGATTTCACTTATATGTGGAATCTAAAGAAACAAAATGAATGAACACAGAAAGAAAAGAAACAAAGAAAAATAAATACAGAGAACAAACTGGGGTTGCCAGAGGGAAAGGGGCAGGGGGAGAGCAAATGGGTGAAGGGGAGTGGGAGGTCCAGGCTTGCAGGTATGGGATGAGTACATCATGGGATGGACGGGACAGCAGAGGGACTACAGTCAAGGGTATTGGCATAGTGTTGGCGTGGTGACAGACGGTGGCTACACTTGAGGTGATCACAGTGTCACACACACACTTCTGGAATCACTATGTTGTGCGCCTGAAACTAATGCAACATTGTGTGTCAACTATACTTCAATAAATAATAAATACTCATAGGTTTGTTGTGAGGATCAGATGAAATGAGGTGCAGGGCACACAGTTGCATGCCCAGCACGTGGTACACACTCAATAAATCCATGCTCATCATCATCAGTCAGACTGTATTTCCCAGGGCCTCGTACTTAAGAAACAAGAGTTGAAGGAATCATCACAGATTTAGGTAAAATGAAAACATCGTCATCGGAGAGGCCTGCCTTTGGCTGAGACGTGATGAGCCCCCCCGCCTTTGGCTGAGACTTGATGAGCCCCCCTGCCGGCCGCTGCAGAGTCCCACCTGCGAAGTCAGATATCCCTGAGAAACGGGCCTTTGACTCAGTCTCCCAGTAAATCTCCAGGAAAGTACTAGGGGTTGTGGAGTGAAAGAGATCCCTGGAGGGGAGTGAGCAACAAGGAGAGCTTCACTCATCAGGCACCTGGGTGTGCTCAGTTCCTCTGGCCCTTGCATCCCATGTGACAATCTGTGCGGCCAGTTCCCTGGCCCTTTAGCTACATTAAAAGGCCCATGTTCCCTTCGCTGTGTGTACTGCAGTCTTTCAGGCAATCACTCCTGCTTGAGGACCACCCCATAGCTGACTTTCTGAAAACACTGTCAGCACTGAAGCAGATGAAAACAACACAATTCTGGAAGGTTCAGAGATGCTGTGAGGCCCCTGTTGCACAGGATGATCATGGGGTCCAAGGACAGTGGGCAGAAAGGAACACTTTGCAAAGATTCTATCAACCCAAAGAAACACTGCACCCTGGAAGCTAGAATTTCAAAAAACTAGTTATTCTCCTCCTCCAAATGAGAACTTGCTGGCTATAATGAACAGAGAAAGAAAAAAATCTATTTTGCGCTAACCCCAACAGATTACATGTCATTATTTAATTATTCATACAGAATGAAGAAACTTTAAATTCTGTTTACAAAGTATTCATCATGTTTAGATTGTATTTAAAATATTTAAACCATAGGTCCTGAAACCTGAAGAATGCCCCAGAGGTTTTCAACTGAAAATAAATTTTTTTTTCAAGATTTTATTTATTTATTTGAGAGAGAGAGAATGAGAGACAGAGAGCATGAGAGGGAGGAGGGCCAGAGGGAGGAGCAGACTCCCCGCCGAGCAGGGAGCCCGATGCGGGACTCGATCCCGGGACTCCAGGATCATGACCTGAGCCGAAGGCAGTCTCCCAACCAACTGAGCCACCCAGGCGCCCATTTCTGAAAAAATTTAAAGACTTAAATAAATGGAAAGAAATCCATGCTCATCGATTGGAAGACTTAATGTCAGTACTACCCAAAGCTATCTACAAATTCAGTGCAACTCCTATTAAAATTCCAATGGCAATTTTTTTTTTTCCAGAAATAGAAAAGCTGATCCTCAAACTCATATGGAATTGCATATGGTCCATGTCTTGGGCTCAACTGTCTTCCCCAGAATTCATATATTGAAGTCCTGAACCCCCAGTACCTCAAAATGTGACCATATTTGGAGATAGGGTCTTTAAAAAGGTAATTAAGGGGCAACTGGGTGGCTCAGTCAATTCAGCGTCTGCCTTCGGCTCAGGTCGTGATCACAGGGTCCTGGGATTGAGTCCCACATCAGGGGGCGCCTGGGTGGCTCAGTCGTTAAGCGTCTGCCTTTGGCTCAGGTCATGGTCCCAGGGTCCTGGGATCAAGCCCCACATCGGGCTCCCTGCTCCTTGGGAGCCTGCTTCTCCCTCTCCCACTCCCCCTGCTTGTGTTCCCTCTCTCACTGTGTCTCTCTCTGTCAAATAAGTAAAATCTTAAAAAAAAAAAAAAAAAAAAAATGAGTCCCGCATCAGGCTCTCTGCTCAGTGGGAAGCCTGCTTCTCCCTCTGCCTCTACCCCTCCCCGCCCCTCCGCTTGTGCACTCTCTCTCTCTTATGCTCTCTCTCTCTCTCAAATAAATACTTAAAAATAATTTTAAAAAGGTAATTAAGTTACAATGAGGCCATTAGTGTGGGCCCTAGTCTACTTGGACTGGTGTCCTTATAAGAAGAGGTTTGGACACATGCCAGGACACCAGGGGTGCACGTGCTCAGAGGAAGACTGTGTGAGAACTGTCCTCTGCAAGCCAAGGAGAGAGGTCTTAGGAGAAACCAAACCTGCTAACACTTGGATCTTGGACTTCCAGCCCCCAGATATGCAAGGAAATAAGTATCTGTTTAACCAGCCCCTCCCTGGTCTTGGGTATTTTGTTATGGCAGCCCTAGCAAAGTAATACAACCCAAGCAGCCAAAAAAAAAAAAAAAAAAATCTAAAAAAGAACAAAGCTGGAAGACTCATACTTCAAAACTTACTACAAGGCTACAGTAATCAAAATACTGTGGTATTGGCCTAAGGACAGACTTATAGACCAATGGAATAGAACTGAGAGTTCCGAAATAAACCCATACATTTATGGCCAAGTGATTTTTGACAAGGGTGCCAACCCCATTCAATGGGGAAAGCATAGTTTAACAGATGATGCTGACACAACTAGATTTCCACACGTAAAAGAATTAAATTGACCTCCTACCTCATATACAAAAATTAACACCAAGTGACCAAAGACCAAAATATAAGAGCTAAAACCCATCAAACTCCTGAAAGAAAACATAGGGATGCTTCTTCATGACCTTGGATTTGGCAAAGGATTCTTAGATGGGACACCAAAAGCACAGATGACAAAAGGAAAAAATAAATTGGACTTCAGTGAAATTTAAAACTTTTGTGTGTTAAAGGACACAATCAACTGAGAGAAAAAGCCACCCACAGAATGGGTGAAGATATTTGTAAATCGTATCTGATAAAGGACTAACCAGAATATACAAACAACTCCTATAACAACAACAAAAAAACCCAACAATCCAGTTTTTTAAAAAATGGAAAAGACTTGAACAGACGTTTCTCCAAAGAAGATACACAAATGGAAAACAGACACATAAGATGTTTGACATCACTAATCAGAGAAATGCAAATCAAAACTATAATGAGGGGCACCTGGGTGGCTCAGTCAGTTGAGCAGCCCACTCTTGATTTCAGCTCAGGTCATGATCTCAGGGTCCTGGGATCCAGCCCTGCATCAGGCCCCCCACTTAGAGAGTCTGCTGGAGATTCTCTCTCCCCCCTGTGCCCCTCCCCTGGCTTGCTCTCTCTCAAATAAACAAACAAATCTTAAAAAAAAAAAAACAACACTATAATGAGATACCACTTTACACCCACGAGGATGGTTATTATAAAAACAACAACAGCAACAACACAGAAAATCACAAGTATTGGCAAGGACGTGGAGAAATTAGAACTCATATGCATTGCTGGTGAGAATGTAAAATGAAGGAGTGGCTGCAGAAAACAGTCATGCATTTCCTCAACAGATTAAACATAGAATTACCATATGATCTAGCAATTCCAATCTTTGGTAAATACTCAAAAGAATTGAAAGCAGGCGTTTAAACAGATATCTGTACACCCATGTTCACAGTAGCATTATTCACCATAACCAAAAAACAGAAGCAACCCAACTGTCCATCAATAGATTAAAAAATACATATACACATTTTGTTTATCCATATAAATATAAAATATCATTTAGCCATAAAGAGGAATGTAATTTCGTATATGCTACAACATGGATGGACCATCGATTGATGAATGGATAAAGAAGATGTGGTGTATATATACAATGGAATATTACTGAGCCATAAAAAATGAAATCTTGCCATTTGCAACATGGATGGATCTAGTGAGTATAATGCTAAGTGAAATTAGAGGAAGATTAATACTCTATGATTTCACTCATATGTGGACTTTAAGAAACAAAACAAACAAGCAGAAGGAAAGAAAAGACAAACCAAAAATCAGACTTTTAACTCTAGAGAACAAACTGATGGTGACCAGAGGGGAGGTGGGTGGGGGTATGGGGGAAATAGGGGATAGGGATGGAGGAGGGCACTTGTCGTGATGAGCATCGGGTGAGATATGGAAGTGTTGAATCACTATAGTGCTCACCTGAAACTAATATAACACTGTATGTGAACTAACTGGAATTAAAAACTTAAAGAAAAAAAAAACTGCTAAAAGGCTTTCGTAATTGAGGATTCACTCTTTTGGTAGGTTCCTACTTACCTGGTTAGGGATCAGGAACTTCTCCTTAATTCTTAGTTACTGCATAATCTGCTTTGACTCTCTGGCCAAAGCTGTTTTTGAGAATAGAATAGTCCTTGCTCATCCTTCAGCTGTGCAAGAAGGCATCTGTGCTGTGGCCGACACCCCCTGCTGTACCTGGATTAACACTTCCAGGGATGTTGAAACTCAATTATATAAGATTACAAAACAAGCCGCTTGGATTCCACATGGACTTTCTTTGACTTACTTGATTTTGATTGATTTGGGTCTTGGGGACCATGGCTTCAAAGTGCACTCCAAACACTGGACATTATTCTGTTTAGACTAATCATAATAATCTCCCCGCTGCCTTATTATAGTCTCTCAAAATCTTTAAATGCATGTTTGTAGCCACTAACTACCAGGCAAACAATGCTCCCTAAGACTGGAGCGCCAGAAAAGGAACAAAGAGGATGACGGACCTGAAGCCATAACCTGTAAATACCACCGAGTGGAACGTACAAAAGCATGACCTGCAGCTGCCATGCAGAGGATCAGCACAAGCTGCAAGAGCCAGACCGCTCACCCTGCAGGCTGCAACCACAGAACCTAAGAAGGCAGAGAAAATTTCATCTCCCCCACAGTTATCATGAGGAGGATAGGGTATTGCTGGCTGGGACACCCTGCTCACTTCGGAGGCTGCAGCTGAGATCTTGGGGACACTTGAAAAAAGCCAGGGAAAGGTTCCTAAGACACAGGCCCTCTCTACATGGAGACAGAGCACCTATAAACAAGCCCTATTCACCAGTCCCTCTATCACTGGGGGGTGGGGATGGGCTCCATCCCATGAAGCGAGATCATGACTTGAGCCGAAACCAAGAGTAGGATGCTCAACTGACAGAGCCAGTTTGCTGGCCCTGATTGCTTTTATTTGAGAGAGAGAGAGAAAATGAGTGAGCAGGGGGAGGGGCAGATCCTGGGATCATGACCTGAGCCGACCGCAGACAACCGACTGAGTCACCCAGGCACCCTTGATGGCTCCTTTAGATAAAATCCCAGGAAAATGTAATTGTTATACCATAGTTTCCCCACTTGACCTACTGAAGGCATACTCTGCATCCACCGAACCCACAGCTTCCACGAGAGTTTGCACATTGGCAAAAGGGAACAATGCCCCCATTTACAACGACGCCAGGTATGCCTTTGGAGTCTACCACGTTGTTGGCACAATCTGGAAATCCTGTGGATTCTTAACCTCTCTTGACGCCACTATTGCCGATGAACATCTGATTGTTACTCTCTTACAGTCCATTCATCTTGCTACCAAATTACTATTGCTCGTGGTCCGGCCCATACTAAGGAGACTGATACTGTATCGCTGGGAACAGGACTGATAACTGCTCAGCTCGAAAAGGGCCCACTATCCTTTCTCTACTAATTTATAAACCTGCTTTTATCCCCGATGTTATTGACTATCAGGCAAATATCCTGCAATCTGAAAAAGACAAAGTGATATAAAAGAGTGTTATGTACCAGATAGAGTGTGCACTGGGCCAAATGGACATCCTGTACTCCCCTCTTTGCTTGTTCTTACCTCCCATCAATCAGATGGGACATCTGTACAGATGAGAGAACATTAAGGAACCCAAAGACAGTTTGTCCTCCGGGGCTCACCCTGGACCCAGCAGCACTCCAAATGGATTTTAAGTTTTCCCACCAGCTTCAGGCTATTTCTACTGTGTGGTTATTGTCTGCATGATTAGTGAATGGATGGAATGCTATCCAACTAGACATCCTGATGCCACAACATTGGTAAAGAAATTAATAACATTTTTTTGTCTTAGCCTTCCTTTATGGACTAAATCAGACCACAGAACTCGTTTTATAGCAGAAACAAACTACTTGCTTACAAGAACTCTGAGGCACTCATTGCAATTTCATACCTCACAGCATTCTCAATCATAAAGGCAAGTATGATGTAAAAATCTAGGGCGTTAGAAAAATCTGTGAAGAAAGGTCTTAAATAGTCAGAAGCATGACCTCTGTCCTCTGTCAAAATCCAGAATACTCTCAATAGGAGACATGGATTAACCCCTTTTGAAATAGTTTTTCATCATCCTACGCCTACTGATATCTCTAAAATTTCTGTTCCTAGATTGAGGGAACATCATAGGGACAATTTAATGCTGTGATTAGCTATACGCAAGAGCTAAAAAGTCATCTACAGGTAAAAAAGACATGGCCTCCACTGACAAGCCTTCCTACCCCTTTCAACCGGGAGACTGGGTATACGTGAAGATTTTTAGAAGCATGAGCTGTCACCAGACTGGGAAAGAACTTGCAAAATACTTGCTGACCTACCCTGCCATCAAAATTAAAGGAAAATCTGGGATTCTTGTGAGCCACTCCAAGCAAGACCCAGATCACTCTTCTCAGGACAAGTAGATGATCTCAAAGTAAGGATTTCCAGAGCCAATTCCCAGTCCCTGGAAAAAGCACCGCAAAATAGATACATCCCAAGATCACGTCTCGAAAACCTTTGCCTCCACCTACATTTTCCTCCTTTTAAGTGTCTGTTCTCCCTGAAGAGGGAAAAATCATTTAAATTAACCTCACCTTTCTTGCTGTTTACTGAAAGACTGCTGGTTATGTCAACGCCTCAATAGCATTAAAGAACCTGAGCTAGTATTTATCGTTGACAACGTGAACACTTGGTGGACGAGCAGAAGACGGATGAAAGCGTAGGATATCCATGACCAGAAGAACAAGTTCATTCTACTTCTCCTTGAGATGAGTCCACTGGGCTCAGAGAAACCTTTATGGAAACTCAAGGACTGTCCCTTGCTCAGGTAAAGATATCGGGAGAAAACAGAGCTAGTTCTCATTAGCCATAGCTAGGTGACATACCGAAACAATACTGCAATCAAACCCTGTGGTTTGATCCTCAGACCCTTCGCAGAGGTCGTGTTTCAAGCACAGCCTTTTAAGGCACAAACATTTGCCAAATCATCAAATGTTTCAGCTGGTTCACAGGCCATCCTCAAAAAACAACAACAAAAGCAGCATGGGTAGACCATGCTTAGTACGATAAGCCAGTCACCAAAAAGACAAATACTATATGAATCTGCTTATGTGAGGCACCTAGAATACACAAATTCATAGAGACAGAAAGCAGAATAAAGGTTACCAGGGGCTGGGGTTCGGAAAATGGGAAGTTATTGTTTAATGGGTAGAATTCTTGTTAGAATCGATGAAAAAATTTAGACAGTGATGGTGGTCAAGGTAACATTGCAAAAGTATTTATGCCACTGATTTGTACACTTACGAGTGGTTAAAATGATAAATGATATCTACGTGTTACCGTAATTCAAAACAAAATTCATGGAACTAATGATGGTTACGTCTGAGAGCAAATGAAATGTATTGTTAACAGTACTGTGAGATACTTTCTGCAAAATACCTACTAATGAATAAGGTTTTAAACATTTTAAACATGCAAGCTTTGAAATTTGTCCAAAGAAGCCTTTTTCTGCCCCATATAGATTTCTACCACCACCAGTTGTAACATTAGCTCAGGTTATATTGAATTAGTTACTTCTCATCCTTAAAAATATTCTCACCTTCTAGGTGAGACTATTCAGAGGTTAATTCCTCAGTCTCTTCAAACTCAGCATCAACTCCTGCATAAACACCTGAGTGGTACTGATAACATTTTCTGACTCATCAAGATCCAAGGAAAACCATTCAAAATCATTTGCCTTGTTTTGATAAATTCTCTGTCACTCCCAATGTTCTCACCTCTTCAAGCTACCATTTGCAACTCAAAGGCTGACAGTCTTAAAAAAGTTAAGTTTATATTCTCTGGACATATTTCTTCCAGAGAAATTCACTCACCACTGATAAGCTTTCCTTGCTTGGCTCACAAATGAGCTACTCCTACCTTGAAAGTACAACACTCAAAGCCCAGTTTTCTCTTTTCAAGGTTGAGTATGCACTAATAATTTTCAGAAAATAAGATGTCTCAACATGGTGATTAGGTATGACCCTTGAAACACTATTGAGTTATAAACATGTAACTGTGATTTGTTGTGCGAAGTGATGAGTGTCCCGTACCGTCTGTGTTGCAACAATTTAAATTCAGCCATTATAGCAGGGAAATAGGCATATATAATATGTGAAGGAACGTCGCTCTGTCCCAGTAAAACGTACAGACACATGAATTTCATACAGTTTTCACAGCTCACATTATTGTCCTCCTGTGGTTATTTTAAGCCACTTCAAAATGTAAAAACCACTCCTAACCATTCCAGGCTCACACACAGGCCGCCGGCCACAGTTTGCTGACCCCTGCTGTGGAAAAAGAGAAAATGAGCTTTGGTCACATCCTTCACAACTGAATTGGGTTGTTTTTCTCCAATATCTAATGAGAAACAGAGGCACCTCAGATAAAGTAGAAAGAAGGGTAAAACTTCAAGTGCTGGTTTTTCGAAACAATCGATAAAATAGTCAAACATCTGACAAGTTTAACTTAGATAGCAAAGAAAGAAAACACAACATTTAAAATGATAAATAACAGATGGGGGTTTTTCTAATTTTGAGAGAGAACTACGGACTATATGCTAATGAAGTGGAGAATCCTGATGGCAGAGACGATACAGAACAAGTATGAATTTTCAGAAAGAGAGGGGAAATTTCTGTTTCAATGCACAGCCACGGATTGTGAGGAGCAACAACCCTTTGGCTTCTGCTTGGCGTTCCAGGGCCGCTGCCCTCCTCCTTCCTGGCCCTGCTACTTACAGCTCTGTAACTTGCAAATACCTGAAAGGAAGCCAAGAATTCTTTATCTATAGACGTGCAAATACATAAATTCTGTTGGGTAGGAAGTCAGTTGACTTAATTCCTGTGGAAAAAATCAGTTTCGTGTCCATTTATAAATTCATTTCAACACTCCTTGACTCCACATTCGTCCTTCTGTGACTTCTCCTTTGAACTGATGGTGACATGTTGTTCCCTCACTGAGTTAAAAAACAAAACAAAACAAAACTTGTTCATTTGATATCTGTAGGAGAGTCATTTCCCTTTTTTGTGTGTGTTGTACATTATCCCTTAACACAAATAGCCAAGGATGATACAGAAAAATAGGAAAAAATTACCTTCAAAGGTTTCCGGAGCACTGTCCAATCGTGAAGGAGCAGAGTCTCCCTGACACGGGAGGCGAAAGGCTGTCCAGTGTGTTTATGCCGACAGCATCGTCGGACCCAAGCCCCCGAGGAGACCCGGGGCCAACTTGGCTCCCGCGGCCCGCGGAGCTCGCGGGATGCACCTGCGTCGGCCCCGCCCACCTCCGGAAGCGCCAATCCCAGCCCCCGGGGGCGGGGCCTAGCCACCTGTTTCCCACAGACGCCGCACGAAGTTGGGAGGAGCACCTGTCCTCCCCTACAGAGGGAGGTACCCGGCCTAGAGAAGCTCCTCGGCGCTGCCGAAGCCTAAAGCAGCTTCTGCGGGCCGCCCAGCTCCCGTACAGCCCCGACGTGCAGTTACCTAGTCTGGTCCCAGGCCAGGAGCAACGGCACCTCAAACGTCACTGCGAGCTGCCCCGCTAACCAGCTTCGCGTTTGACCCTTTCCTTAACCACGGCCCACGCTGAGCCCAACCCTTTCCTCCCCGCGGACCAAAACCCAAGGGGTGGGGGGCCGGCTTCAGGCCCGGTCGTGTTTAGAAGGCAAGAGTATTTGCTGGGAACGCCAGACCCCACACCAAAAGATGGAAACACAAGTTTGCTGTGAGTAAATGAGACAAAGCTTCCTCATGGGAGTTAAAATATCATTAATCTCCCCACAAGTTTGTAATTACAAAGTGGAAAAGTTCACAATGGAGAAACTTGACAGGTGTGCCTTAATTCAAGAGCTCGAAGTAAACATCACAAATGTGACAAGCTAATCCTGCGCCTCTCAATTCGATGCGCCAAGAACAGGGTCACTTCTGGGGTCTTTGTACAGAAAAAGGTAAATTAAATCTAAGGAAACATGAAACCACCCAAACTGAAGGACATTCTACAATGTCAGACAATGCTTTTCAAAAATGTCATGAAAAGACATGGAAAGGAGGCTGGAGGGACATGAACACTAGGTGCAGTCAGTGATTCTGGGTTGGATCCTGGACCAGGGAAAAAGAACTATAAAAGACATTGGGAAATCGGCAAAAATTGATATGGTTGTATCAATGTTAAATTTCCTGATTTTGAACATTGTACTGTGGTTTTGTAAAAGAATGTCCTTGTTCCTAGGAAACAGACACTGAAATATTTGGGGCAAGAGGACATGACTCTAACTTACCTCAATAGACCAGAAAAAAGTGCATACGAATATATATGTGCTCGCGCGCACACACACACACACACACACACACAGTACAAAGCCACTGGGGCAAAATGAACAATTGGTAGATCTGAGTATTTGAAGTTCCTTGTATTTATTTGCAACCTTTCTCCAAGTCTGAAATCCTATCAAAATTGTTACACATTTTTACATTGTTTGCTGTATCTATCTGCCTCACAGAAGCAGATGGGCAAGGGTTCTGCCACCTCCTTGCAGAGATCTCGACACCCACGTTTGCAAACATGCCCAGCTCCGCCCTGGACAGAAAAGCAGATAAATGTGCGGATCACCAACTGAACAACAGCTCCTTCTCCTCACTAAAGAGCTGGCACCAGCCCTGCCCTCTCTTTGACCCACGGCCTCAGCAGACCCCTAAACTCAGACCGACCTATCAAGGATCCACCCAGTGAGCATCCCAGTCATACTGACCCTCCTCCACCTCCACTCACACTTGCATCTCCTATGTGCCAGGTACTGGGCAGACACCACCCATCCTATCTCCCACCTGCAAAGCCCAACCCTCAAACACGGGAGGAGTGTTACCCCTTCCAGGACAGGTTCGTTAGCCCAGATTGTGTGTATCTGGGAGAGGCTGAGGATCAAACACTCAGGGCATGCAGGGCTAGGAGGAAAGCATCTCCCGACTTCGACCTGAAGTCAAGGTTAGTGCTCGGCGCCTGCCAGGACAAGGCAGGGTGGCTCAGTCTCCGGCACTGCCCAGAGGCCACTTACAGATGCTCCCACTGCAGAGCGCTCTTCAGGATTCCTCCCTGAGAAAGAACTCCTGCCCTGAGCACCCAACCCACACAGGACACAGGCAAGGTTGTTGTCCAAGGTTTATTGAAGATATTACAGCACAGCAGAAAGATTCAAACGGCTCCACGTGGGGTTTTGAAATTCATCCCAACTGTAGGCTGAGTGACCTGCAGGTTGGACAGACTGCCAAAGTCCTGGAAAAACAACAAAATAGGTTCAGTGTGGCTATACTGGGGAGATCTGTGCTGTAAGTCCCAGGGACACCGCCAGGCCATGCCTGTCTGCCTCCACTAGCTTGGGGCCAGGCTGGCAGGACCTGCAGAAACCCAACAGAGGCCTTTTCCCTGCCCCAGAGCAATAAACTCACAAGGGAGCCTGCTGGAGTCTGAAGGCACATGCACCCCAACCCCCAGACAAGGGTGCTGATCTGTACACTGTAGGATTTTTAGCAGCACCGCTGCCCCCTATCCATTAACGTCTGCTAGTGTTCCACAGCTCTGACAACCAAACGTGTCCGGACACGACCAAACGTCCTGAAGGTCAAAATCTTTTCCTTTGAGAATCACTGCTCTAGGTCACATCCAGTTCCACTTCCTTCCCAGGGCCTGACACAAGCAGGAAGCATCACTAATGCAACTGCCAAGAGCCTGCACATACCTGGAACTTAATGTCCCTCCCATTTTATCCTCAAAAACCCATTTTACAGTTGAAACTGAAAAGTTGCATTGAGAACTGATGACTTCTGGAGAAAATTATCCACAACAGCCTTAGCTATGCTGGTAATGTTTCTCTGAAACTGGCTGGTGAGTACGCTGAAGTTCACTCTGTTCATTACCTCTCTGAATGTCTTAAACATTTCCTGATCGTAAAGAAGAAAAAACGAAGCTGCTTTAAGTCCCTGTGTACTGGCCTCTGAAGCCATGCTGCCTTCCCCAACTAGCTACCCGGCAGAGAGAAGCCCCACGAACACAGCTCAACCATCTGGGAAGCTCGGGGAGGGCAGAGCACAGTTCTCTGGAGCGGTCAGCAGACAGACGCACAAGGAGTGAAGCCCCCGAGCGAGGCCCGGAGAGGGAAATGAAAAGACCACCAGAGCTGGAACGGAGGAGGCAAAAGTGAGGAGCAGCCACAGAGGCAAGAAGCGAACAGGAGGAGAGAAGGGAGGAGGGTCGTCCTGGAAGTCATGGGGGGATGGTCATGGCTTTGGGAACTCTCTTCCTGTGGAGGGCCATCTCCACCTTCAACCAGCTAACCCCATTTTGGAGGCAGCCTGTCCAGTGGTTATCAGTGCAGACGGAGTTCCCAACCCTGCCACCCATTAACCTTCAAGTTACATTTCCTCAGGTAGGAAAAGTAGGTAACAGGATGTGCCTCTCGGACACAGGGAAGACAAAGGAAATGTATGAAGAACGCAGCTCCTGTTACTACAGAGAGGAGAGAAGTACGATGGTCCTCGACCAGGGATAAAGTCCTCCTTTAGGAACTCGGCCAACACTTACCAAGAGTTTCAACATTTCCTTAGTGTCAGGGTCTACTTCAATGATCTCCTGATCCAGGGCTGAGACCTAGAAGGAACAGGGCAGGCCCCCAAACAATCAGTGGGTCCTCTCTCACTCTCCGCACGCTTCTCCAAGATTCCTCAACGAAAGGTAACAGGGGGCCGCCATCCCCCAAGCTGGGCAGTCTGCTTAAGAATTCCAGGTCCCAGGGATCTGCTCTTCTGCTTCTACCTTTGTAACTCCCTCGTTCACATCCAACCAGTTTGCAGAAAACCTCGGCAGGAGGCGAACGACTCAGGAATGCCATGCGAAGGCAAACCACGAAACGCACAGCGTCAAGGGCTCTGCTGGGAAGAGCCAGAAGGGACCTCAAGGGCCCCAGCAGGGCAGAAGGGGCGATCACACAGGCAGATGATTTGGGGCACTACAGCTGGCCGGGGGGGCTCTGTGCGTAAGAGACCCCCTTCCTCGGACTCGCCGGAGGGACCTCTCAAGGCTCTCAGCAACCTGCTCCATCTCTGAGGACGGGCCAGACCCCGCACGCTTACCTCGGGCACGTAATTATCCCTCCTTTCTCTCTCCTCCTCCTGCAGCTTGATGGAGATGCCGCGCACCGGGCCCCTCTGAATCCGCTTCATCAGGTGTGTGACATAGCTGCGAAGGACACGGCCACGAGCACCGTGAGGCCGCAGACGCCGCAGGGACAAGGCCGGGGCTCCGCACCCGGGCGCACAGCGCGGCTCACCGCAGCCCGCCCAAGCCTCGAACCCCCGCCCCGCCCCGCCGCCTGCCCAAACCCCCGACGTGGCCGCAGCGAAGCCCGCAGCGCGCCCCTCCCGCGCTCCTCTCCTCCCGCCCCGCCCCCTGCCCAAGCCCCCGACGTGGCCGCAGCGCGCCCCTCTCCTCCCGCCCCGCCGCCTGCCCAAGCCCCGACGTGGCCGCAGCGCGCCCCTCCCGCGCTCCTCTCCTCCCGCCCCGCAGCCCGCCCAGGCCTCGAACCCCCGCCCCGCCGCCCGCCCAAACCCCCGACGTGGCCGCAGCGAAGCCCGCAGCGCGCCCCTCCCGCGCTCCTCCGCGCCAGGCCCGCCAGCTCACCCTGCGATCTTGTTGCGGAGCTTCTTGCTGGGGATGATGGCGATCTCCTCGCACACGCGCTTGTTGGTGTGGAAGTCGTTGCCCAGGCGCGTGTAGTACTTCTCGATGATGACCCGGGCCGCCTTCTTCACGGTTTTGGTGCGGACGCGGCCCTGCGGGCGGGAGAACACAGCGTCACCCGCGAGCCGGGTCGGCCCTCCGACGGCGGCGGGGTTCGCGGGCTGGGGCTGAGCCCGGGACGGGAGGAGGGCCGGCCGGGCAGTGCCGGAGCGCGGGGCTCAGCGCGGAGGCCGGCGGCCCGCGGAGGCCGGCGGCGCGGGGGTCCCGCGCCCCTCCTCGAGGGCTGGGGGCCGCGGAAAGCAGAGGATGGAGGACGATTGTAGGAGACCGGGGCTTCGGGCCAAGATACCTACCATGTCGGCGGGTATAGTAAAAGAGGAAACAGGAAGCACAAGCGGGGCCTATAAAGCGCGGCCAGAAAGGCGCTTCCGGCTACCCCGGACACGCAGGGCCGACGCGGGCGCTCCACAGCGACCCCCGGCGCGGCGGGGCGGAAGTGCAGGGGCCCGCCGTCAGCTGGCGGGCGGGGCGAACTCCTGGCCCGCCTCCGCCCCCCGGTGGGCGCCGCCCCCGCCCCCGCCCCCGCTCCCCGCCCCTCCTGGCGTTCCGTCGGCCCGCTGCTTCTGCGTCTTGGTTCTGAGACAGGATCGTTCGATGTGCCCTAGACTAGACGGGGTGCATGTATTCTGCGCACGCCAGCGAGACGGAGGGAGGCTTTAGAGTCCTGAGGACGGCGGTTCGGGAGCGAGGAAAGGTAAGAGGTAGGACGGTGCCCCGCCCAGGACCCCCAGCCTCAGGGGCTTGCTTTTCTAGCCTTGCGGAGAAGGGCGCCACGGGGAGACGTTATCCCGTTTCTTCGGAACCTTTGCGCAAGCATCACCTCCTCAGAGGGGCTTTCCCCCCTTCTGTCCTTTCTGAGCATCGCCCTCCTTTTTTAAGCTGCTTGTCACGGTGACTTGTCTTAGTTTCCTCAACTAAGGGTGAGCCCTACCACAGTACGGGCCGTTTTGCTTAGCTAGTCCCCAGTGCCCCCCCCAAAGCAAGCTCTCAAACGTGGAAGCGGAGCGCCCAGTTCGCCGGCAGCGCTTAACCACCGGGGCGCCTCCTCCAGCCAGGACAGGCTTCAGGCTGTTGCTGCCGCTTCCCTCCCCAAGCCAGGCCTTCTGAAGCCCAGGCCCGGCTGGCCAGGTTGCAGGAGTTCAGGGGCACGGGGCTGGGCCTCATCCCTCAACTCCCTCTGGTCACCTTCGCCAGCGTCGTCAGACTTTGGACTGCGAACGGAAGGAGGACAGGAAGCCCTCTACCTGAAAGTGGCCCCTGGACAAGATGGGGACGGGGGGGAGGAGAGAGGCCTCTGCAGGAAAAAGGAGAAAAAGCAGAGACCAAAAGGGACGCTCACGCTCCTCTGAGGGAGTTGCAGGAACTTACTTACAAAATATCAGCAAACTTCCTGTCCAGCATCTGCCAGCCAGACCTCGAGTAAAAGAGGAGGCCTCTCCGTCTGGGCTGAAGGACTCCCCCACCCCCTGCAACAGTGAGACGGATGCTTTGCTGTGCCAGGTTCCCTCTACCTCAGACTAAGGTGGAACCCAAAGGCTCAGTCCAGGCACTGGGCCCAGGCACAACCTACCTGGAAAGAGCATCAGCGGACCCTCTCACAAATCCTGGGAGCCTGTGAGAGAATCCAAATTAACAGGGCTCTCTGAAGCGCAGCAAGTGAATTTCTCCCTCTCAGAAAGGAACTGGGTCAAGCACAGGTGAGTCCAAGACAATGGCAAGCCTTCCAAGGCGGCTTGGGAGAGCTTGAGAACAAGTGGCCCGAGGAGCTGTGCCTCCAGTTTCTCCAAGCTGGGTCTGGAGCTTTGGGAAGTGTAAGCATGGTGGCTTTTTATGCTTGGAGCAAAGCTACCCACCCTCTAGAGAGGCGTCTCCCAGGTGCATTTGACCACAGAAGTGACCAAGAAGTACTGACAGGGGCAGATCTCCCCATGGCCCCACCATCAACCTGGGCTGGAATCCCATCACGGAAGATCCAAGGAAACATGAATTTTTACTCTCAAGTCTTCTTACCCTGCTGCCCCTTGGCTCTCACACCGCAGACACAGAGAGACAGACGAGAACTCTGCTGCAACGTGTTTATTATGTGCCAAAAAAACTACACCACAGCTTACTCCACACATCTGTAGGAGAGTGCAGTCTTGCCTGCATATACTACAATGAGGTAGAGACTTCACACACAGCTTCACAAAACCCACAGAGTAGCTGGGATATGCAACAATGCAACGTCAGCTCAGCAGGAGGGAGGGCGGGTTATGACACTGGTTCTTTGGCACACAGCTTCCCAAAGAGGGGCAAGTAGGTTTTTTGTTTTGTTTTTTTTTTTAAAAAAGAAGAAAGAAAAAGTCAAGTTTTCAAATTCCAGTAGCATTTCAGTGACTGCAACTGTTGCTTCATACACGTCTCAAATGAAAGAAATAAGGGAAGGGTACTTGTCCCCTCTGAGAGAAAGGGCTCCTGTGAGCCTTCATCTGCCCCCACCAAAAAGCAGCCCTTTTTTAGCTCAGTTACAAAAGAAAAAAAAGTCCTGTGACTTTGTGATTAAAAACTTCTATCAACCCTCCCCCCCACATAAGTGCAACTTAAGAAGGTGCAATAAACCATTTAAAACTATATACAGCAGCCGCTCAAATACCGTTTATCCGGTCCAGTTTCAAATCCAAAAAAAATTTTTTATTCTTGGTTGCAAATGCCTTGATTTGCAACTGTGAGAAACAGTGACCAGCAGTCCCCCAGACACAAATTTGCTATAATGTTAAAAGCTGCCAGGAAAGAAAAAAAAATCTCTTGTTCCAAACGACTTAAAAACTGTTTTAAGGAGTGTAAAAAGGAACCGGTAAAAACCCTCGAGCGTAAAATATGAAATATGATTTTGGTTTAAATGAAGAGCAAAGTCTCCTTGTTGTTTACAGTAAAAAACACCAGCTGAACACTCAGTTTATGCCGTTCAGGTGGGGGTTAAATAAATGGAAAGGCACTGTATGGCAACTGCAAGAATGAAACCAACGAGACCTGCGCATCACCACCATCAGTATTGCAAGGAATGTAAAAAAGCGCTTTTAATAAATAAACCTAGATGTAGGCATCGTGTCAACACCTTCCAGACACGTAGTTCTTTTTTGCTTTTCATCGGCAAAATGAGGAACTAAAATCTGGGAAAACTACAGAGTCGCTTGGAGGGTGGGCCAGAGGGTCCTTGCCCTGGCGCACCCCCTGGAAACAAAACCCGACAGAACTCATTGTGCATTAATTAGTGCAGAAACAAAGACAGATTCAGCAAGTGCAACGGTGACTACGGTTTTCCCTTGTCCTTGGGAAGCCAGCTCCGTGGGCGCCACAGGCCACCGGGCACGGCCTGCCCCTCTAGCTGGCGTCTCGGTTCTTCTGGTTCCGCATCAGGGGGCCGTGGTGGCGCAGGCCCTCCATGCTGTGCCGCCAGTGCCAGCAGCTCCGGCAGAAGTACTGGAAGCACACCTGGTTGGGGAGGAGGAGAGGAGCCAGGTCCGCGCCAGACCCGGGCGCCGCGGGGCCTGCGTGAGCTGCCTGCCCTGCTGGACAGGGAGGGAGCAGGGGCTCCCGGCCGCCTCCATGCAGCCAGGACGCAGGGTCTGGGGAACGTTCTCCCTGCTGCTGGAGGCCTGAGCGACCGCGGCAAGCCCACCAAGTGCCCGGCTCAAGCGAACGGGCGGGGCTCCCACTGTGCAGAGACGGGGCCCGCTGCCCGCACGCTCTCCTACCACCAGGGCTGCTCGTCAGGTCCCGGCCCTTCTCACCTCCTCCAGAGCAGCTGCATCAGATGGCTGCTAACTTAGGAGAACATTCAAAGATAGCGGCTGCGCGTCCTAATGCTGGGCAACATGCCTTCCTCTTCGCACTAAGTGAGGACAGGCGATGGCGTATGCCCCACAGTCTGGTCCTACCTCTGGCCAGCCGTGCAACCTCAGCCGGCCCACTAGCCTTTGAACAATTACCTGAACGTGGGGTTCGTCTGTGAACAATAGGGACACACCGAAGTCTGCTAGAAGAGGCTCAGCAGAGAGGTACGTGTTCTGGGCTTTGCCCAACAACCCAAATTTACTCACACCCTCCCTTAGGAGCCTCCGGTTTAACTTTTACCTACCTGGAGCCTCTGACCCTGAGCAATAAGCACCACTGCAAAAAAACCAAGCATGGTTGACTGCTAGTGTCTGAACAGGCCCCAAACCTCCCCTAACTCTCGTCCAAGTGTGGTACCAGGCCAGCCACATGACACCACTTGGAAACTTGTCAAAAATAAGGAATCTCAGGTTCCACTCCAAACCCATGGAGTCAGAATCTGCATTTAAACAACATCCTCAAATGTGTGTTTTAACATATGAGAAACACTGCCCAGAGGCACCTGGGTGGCTCAGTTGGTTAAGCGACTGCCTTCAGCTCAGGTCATGATCCCGGGGTCCTGGGATCGAGCCCCGCATCAGGCTCCCTGCTCGGCGGGAAGCCTGCTTCTCCCTCTCCCACTCCCCCTGCTTGTGTTCCCTCTCTCGCTGTCTCTCTCTCTCAATTAAATAAATAAAATCTTTAAAAAAAAAAAAAAAGAGAAACACTGCCCAAACACACCCAGAGCCCTGCTCCCACCACCCAGGAACATTCAACAGAAAGCTGCCCACTTCTGACAACTGTGGATAGAAACCAGGTATAAATATCAAGAGTCCAGAGGCTCACAAGTGAGGAAGGGGTCCTTGAGTAGGGAAAGATCAGTGGAGAAAGGCCTGAGTTAGAACTACTGTGCCAGGCCCAGGTGCTGCTGACCATACCCACCCAGGTTCCTTCCATCCACAAAGACATCCTGTTGGTGGTCGTGCCACAAGCAAGGGGAAGGCCAAGGTATCAAGACTTAACAAGCTTTCCCAAGGGCTTGTTTCCCCTGGTCTGACCATCAGGGAACATGACTGCTGCTTCCTTTGTGCTTTCTTAAGACAACCCCAGGAGCACCAACCTAGGGACAAATGTGGCATGACAATTTTAAATCGAGGGCAGGGACTTCCTAGACATCTCAAGTGCCCAGGGGACTTACCTGATCTCGACAGAAGAAAGGACCAGGCTGAGAACTGCAGATATGACACAGAGAATCTTCCAGGTAGGGGTCAATCTGAACCTACACAAAGGCAAAAACAAGAGAATGAGTGGCTCTCCCCACGAGGAGGCCAAATGGGCCAGAGAGAAGGGACATTACTGAGATATGCACAGGAGTGCAGGATGTCTCGTTGTAAAGGAGAAGATTATGGGCAGAGTACAGAGCCCCTGGAGGGGAGATGCACACACCACACAAGGCCAGACTGGCAGGCAACAACACACATCACTGCATCTGCATGGGTTTCTCAGCAAATTCGATGCCAGTATTCGATCACCCAGCAAAAGGTAAGTGTTCAGAGGACGCAGGTCAGGTTGGAGAATGGGAATCCAGGCTGCCCAACGCTGGTCAAACACCCAGTGAGCAGACACCTCACATGTTGAAGAGGCTCCACGGTCCCAGCTTCCCTCCTTCCTGAGCCTGCCACGGCCAGGCCACGCCCAACCCCAACCTCACTTGGCCCACAATGGCTCCAACCTCAGGCCTGCCCTGGGGAGTGAAGACCCAGAGTAAGGGTACAGACCAGTGCACTCACCTTCTTGGTGAACTTGGTGGTTTTGATCTCCACAAAAGCAGCGCTGACTGCTTTCAGGTAACTACGCTGATTATTGAAAGTCACACGACCAGACCCTGGGAACAAGAGAACAAACTTACGCTCTAGCCAAATTCTCCCAAATGCTACTGTCTACGCTCAGGAAACCCTGTTTCTAGACCAGGGCTGTCAGATGGAAATGTCATGTGAGATACTTATGTAATTTTAAGTCTTCAAGTAGCCACATTTAAGTGAAAAGAAAGTGGTGGAATTTTTATAATATAATTTACTTAACCCAATATATCCCAAATATTACCATTTGAACACATGGCACTGCCATGTTTTAAGCATTCAGCCACCCCATTTATTAAACAGTGTAGTTATGTAGACTGCGGTGGCACAGACCACTCAGGAGTGGGGGAAGGATCTGTGGAGTGAGATGGGGGCAGGCAGAGACTCCTCTGGTGCACAGGCAGGGTTAAGAGTGGGAACCAAGATGCACAGAGAACCCCTCTCTGAAGGGAGGGCAGCAGGCAAACCCCTCCTGGCCTGGAGGCACTCCAGAGATCTAGCGGGGAAGCCAGAAGAAGACTCATCCTGCCAAACGCTCCCTCTGCCCCCAGCCTCCAGTCCCTGTTCCCAGCCTGTGGTGCAGCGCCCATGAGCACATGGTGCTCCTTCCCGACCAGATTCAGTGTGGGTGGGCAGAGTAAGCCTTTGGGGAGGTGGGTTAGCCATGCCTTGATCACACAGTTCAGGCTCTGCTCCACCTCCAAACCCCACCACCAAGATTATTCTGCTATGGCTGAGGAATGAACCGCCTTTCTCAGGGGGGCTGACCAAAAGCCCAGTAGTTAGGGCCGCTGACCCCGCTCAGCGAGGATGAGAGCACAGGCCATGACTACACTCTGTTGCCAGTCACCCGGCGTCATGCTTCAGCCTCACCTGGTCTCTGGTCCTAGACAGGGCCACTTTTCAAGAACTCTTAATTAAAAAACAGGCAAGTTCAGGGAGGTCCTGGCCTTTCAATGAAGTATTATCTGTTGTCGTTGCAGACTGGTTTGGCTATGAACTCTGAGCTTCCAACCAAAGTTCCGGTCTCACTTTCACCTCCTATCACCTCCCATGATCTCCTATCACTTTCTCCCCCTTCATGGGAGGTGGTGGGAGAGGGGTGGGTGCAAGGCTTATCTAGAAAACGATGCTATGCTGCTGGTAGATGCTGATCTGCAGACTTGGATCAGGCCTCCCTCTCCACTCCCGTGGGAAGTATTAGAATCTCGGTCTAGCAAGGTCCCAGGGGCCACCAAGCTTTCCCACAGAAGTGGGACACTTACCAATGGGATACTTGTGCTTATCTGTGTCAATCCCAGCGTACACCACTCCACCAAATAGGTCGTTCAAGATGGCTGCCAGGGCCTCGGCGTTGAGCATCCCGTGCAGAGCACCGACGAACACTGTCCTGCTAGGGTCGAGTCTCTGAGATGGGCTCCGGACAAAGTTGCTGTCAGCCAAGACCCAGGGGATCACCTGCACCTGGAAACCACCCAAAGGTGTGTGAGCCCCGGCAGGGAGCCAGAGAGAGCCAGGCTCTTGTACCGCGAGGCACATGCCCGGGAGGCGCTCCAACTGGGGCTACCAAGGCCCACCCAGTGGGGGCGCGGGTCTATTGCCCAGTCCCAGGCACACGGGTACTCAGCAGCCACCTCACCCCAACCAGAGCTGGGTTTCACGGAGTCTGTGTGTCCGAAATGGGGAGAACAAGTCAAACAGCAGCCTCTCCTTCTGGAGAGCAAGCGGAACAGTCCCGACCGTCACACCCAGGAAGCCAGCACTCTGTATGACCGTCAGCTGTGCCGTTCCAGCAGACCACAGAGCCACAGAGACCATGGCGTCCCCGGGGCAGGAAGGACTCAGAACCTGAAGGGTAAGAACTGCAAGGACGGGGGGGGGGGGGGGCTCGAGGTCCCCCAGTGAGACCGTTACTGGCCCAGTGTGCGCACGAGCAGGCGTGTGCCAGGGACAGTGGGAGTAACTGGAGACACGCAGGGTGGACGGCTCACAGGGCAGTGTCGCAGCAGGGCAGGGCCTCACCGTGTCCTTTGCCCCTGAGTCCCCTGGGCCTAAAACCAAATCTGGCATAGCAGGCGGAAGACTCCATGAGGAAGTGAGCTGACAGATGCCTGGTGTTTTTGGAAAGTTAATCTGTGAAGATCCGACAACAGCAAAGTCTCGAAGCAGGAAGAGATCTGAGGCAGAAGCCATAGCTGAGAGGACAGGTGATGAGGACCTGGAGGTCCAGGTGGCGCTGGGCACAGGCCAAGACCAAGAAGATTCTTCGACAGAGGAGGCTGCACGAGTCAGACCGCCTGGGCCTGGCGGAAGAATGAAGAGTCGGGGCTGAGAGGGTCCAGGCCTAGAAGAGCCTGGGATGAGCGCCTGATGGCAGTTACCAAGAAAAACTCATTTCACGGGAAGATGAAAAAGTCCACTTTGCTTTTCCACCCCCGTGGGGAGAATCACCACCATCTTGGTCTACATCCCAGGGGCCAGCAAGCTTTCCAAGCTTTTTCTTACCCGAGGCACAAGAGTCTAGGATTACAGGACATCCCCAAGAAAGGCCCCACAGGAAGGTGGGGCTCAAGGAGGACATGAGGCTGGAGAGGGCAGTGTGGGTCTGAAAGTGAGAGCAGAGCCACAGGAGTGAGTGACCAATACTGACAGCACTGGTGACAGGGAGGGGACACACGGAGAGAAGAGTCTGAGAGGAAGGAGAACCAGGACCGCCTAGAGTCAGCGCACCCGAGTCAGGCAGGGAATCACTGCAGGGTGATGAGCTGGGGACAGGAGACAGGGAGGTGCCGGCAGGGGGCACTGAGGAGGGCCAGGGGTCTGGGGTATGGCCGTGGCAGCCTCTCACCGTGAAAGCAGGGGACAGGGACGATGGAGCAGGTTAACCAAGTCCTAGAGTGGAATGAGGCGCATTCCACAGCAGCGAGAAGGGGCAGCCGGAAGACCAACTTACCCTGCCACTAAGACAATATGAATTAACATCAGGAAACATCTATAAGATAATGAGCCAGCTTTGTTACTTGGATTATTTAATTTTAAATCCAATGTGACCATCTCATTTTTTTTTTCCCCCTTTACCCTACAGATTTTAACGGACTTTACTTCCTAGAGTAGTTTTAAGTTCACAGAGAAACTGAGCTGCGAGCAGAGCTCCCACCTTTTCCCTGCTCCAGTGCACGCACGGCCTCCCCCCCGACGAGCAGCCCTGACCAGAGTGGGGCCCGTGCTGCAATCGGGGAACCTACGCCAAACATCGTCAGCACCCGCAGTCCGTGGTTCACCTTAGGGTTCAATCTTGGTGTCTGCTGTACATTTTGAGTTTTGACAAATATGTAATGACATGATCCCACCACGAGAGCATCACACAGGGTAGTTTCTCAGCCCTAGAAATCCCGAGCTCCACCTATGCGTCGCTCCCTCCTCCATAACCCCTGGCAACTGCTGATCTTTTTACTACAATAAGCATTCCAAGTCCCCATTTTATAGATGAGGAAACGAAGGTTCAGATATATTGAATATCTATTCCAGTATCACAGAAGTGATGTTCTCTGGAACCAGATTTTTAAAAAAACAACACTGATTCCTGAGCGTAAAACTTCCTTTGACAATTGGTTCTCAGACATCACCCTCTAGGACCATTTGTGGAGCTTGGTCCAAATCAGAGGTTCTGACGCTCCTCCCAAACTGACTCAGTAAGTCTGAGACAGGACCCAGGAAGGGCCCTGGCAGCCCCAGCAGTGAGGGTCACAGGTGGAGTGACACTGCTAGAGACCCATGATGGTGAGGTCACGGGCACACAAGGCCGTGAGCAGGAAAGGCGTAAACACAGAGAAGCATATGGAGGAACGCACATCACTGACGAAGCCCTGGATGGGAGCCAAGACGTGCTCTGTGGATGGTGTGGGCTAAGGAGGGATTTACCCACCACAGACTGGGAGGTGGGGAGGCACAGCCTGAGGGCAGGACCAGGGAGAAACAGCTGTAGATTATCAGTTAATTCCAAGTAGAGAAAGCTGTTTTCAATTTTATGTTGAAAACCAGACGTTTGGGACAGAGACGTTGGCTAGAAAAAGGGCTGGGACATGGTCTGATCTTCACAGGCAGGAGCACACATGTACCAGTAAGGCCCCAAGGTTTTTTGTTTTCCTACCGTAACTGAGGATTTTATTGTCCTTACTGTAACATGGGAGGCACAGCCTTGTCGTCTCAGGAGGAATGCTCGCCCGCAGCCCACATATTCACCCACCCCAGGAAATCCACTGCCTCATGCACCAAGCACCCTGACCCAGAGAGGACATTGTGCTAACCCACCTCCTTGCAGCGCATCCTTCGGCTGGACATCTTGAAATAATATTCACTCAGACCATCTGGGCTCAGCGGGTCATGAGAGCAAGCCTGAAGCAAGGCCCGGACAGACTTCTCTAGTTCGAAGACCAGATACACATACCCTATTTCCGGATAAAAGGGGAAACAGCATTAACATCCCTGGGGTGGTTACTCCTCAGCCTTGGTTTTGCAATAGGGAGTTTCTTCCAAGAAAAATGGCCTCATGTGTAAGATACATGTTTGTCCTACTCCTGGAATGTCTTTCTGAATGGAAGCACTTGCCGGGTCAGATGGCTGGGCCAAGCAAGGGAGAAGCATACCATCTCCCACCCAAGGGAGGGAAAGGACAAGGTGGGACACAGGATCCCATCCTAACCACACAGCTCTTCACCCCAGAACACACAGCATGTTCTGGGCAGAAGAGCCAGGCTGTTGTGGGGCAGGGAGGACGGCAGGTCTGTGGCCGGTCTGCTGGGGCACGGAGGTATTGCTTTAAAAGCCTAGTTAGACCACTGCTTCAGTTCATCGGAACATTTTCAGTGAAGATGGGGCAGAGTGAAAATAGCACCTGCTCCTTTCTACAGGGAGGGGATCTCATTTCAGACCACTGAGGAATCAGATGCTTGGTCCTCATTCCTGCCAACTCCAAAGGGATCTCAGAATTAGGTCAGGCAACAATGTAACTGGGCAAGAAAGTCAGGAAAAGGAAAGCTTTCTGAACGCCTCATTTTGAGAGGAAAGTAGCTGCCGGGGTTTGGGTTTGGAGGGAAGTGCACAAGGACGTTGCACACAGCAAGATTCACAAGCAGCTGACTGCGGTGTAAGTGTGGACAGAAGGAACATTAGCTCAAGGAAGCAGAGGGATGTGCTGGGTTGGAGAGGAGTGCCGACAGCTCAAACTTCTGTGCTCTGGAGTGCCCAAACCACATTACCAGCATGCAGCCGGGACAGCCCAGCATCCCTCAGTGCAATTACGTACTAGGGAGGGGAAAAAAAAAGCTCCTACCATGTCTGTATTACCTTTAGGCATATTACCTTTGGGAGGACACCGGGGGTGCTTGCCATCCTTACCAGGCCACTCCACACTCAGAGAGCCAAAAACACGGAAGGTGTTAACCAATCCAGCTGCAGGGAGATGGAAAAGAATGGTGGAAACTGAGGGACAACCCCCCCCCCCCCCAGCCCAGGAAGGCACAAGCGCAGGACCACTCTTCTCCCAGACTTCTCTCCCTTGACAAACAACTCGGAGTTGACCTTGGGTCTGGTGACAAGCGTGAGCACCAGTTACAGAGCAATATGGGCGTTTGTGAAATGCACCCCTGCCCCCACTCCTGTAACACCCTATGCCTGGGCCCAGCCTCAGCCCTGGCCTCAAGTCCAAGGTTAATGCCCTTGGGAGACACGCCCACCGTCAGTGCCTGAAGCAGCAGGTCTCAGAGGCTGCTCACCTTCCGTAATATCCCACGGAACACCTCCTAGGAACACCTTGCAAGAGTAGATGGGGTTCTTGTAGTTCCGGGGAGGAAGCTGGCCACTCCAGGTGCAAGTGGCTTCATTCACAGCTTTGGTGGACGACAGAGAGAGAAATGGGTCAGAGGATCAACAAAGTCACTGATCTTTTCTGGGGTGAACTTATCCAGGAAGAACTAGACAGGACACGGTCCCAGCCGGGCTGCCTGGGAGGACATCCATGAATATTCTGAAAGGCAAGAAACCTTACCCCTCATCAAACCAGTCAGCCCAGTGTGACAATTCTAAATCACTAATTCTGTCTCCACCGAAACAGAGAGGAAGAGCAAAGCAGATGTGGCAGGGTAAAAACAACCACAACCCAAGCTATTTTCAAACATGTGATCGATAAGCTAACCACAAAGCAGCTTTATCTAGTCATGGCTTACAATACTAATTAATTTAAATTTCTAATTACTTTAAAATCAGCAAAGCAACTTTGTATACAATGTCCTACAGGCTTACTGGTCCAAACTGGCCTTCTCCCCAAATGTTCCAATGAGGAACATTCTACTGTTTCCTGGTCTTCACTCTGAACTCCGTCTCAGAAGTCAGGACACTGCCAGTAAGAACCAGCAAGAGCAACCCAACAAGACAAGAATGTCTCCACTGCTCCCCTACTCGGAACCACGTCCCACCACTGCCAGAGCTAGCTTCATAGCACCTGAACAGACACTGGGCCTTCCTTGATGCCAACCCTGTTGGAGAGATTTCCCCCCAACCACCCTGCTTCCTATTTATACCAAATGCATGTTTGTCTAAACCTACTGTGAAGTTTCTCTGACTCAAACACCTCATTAGGAAACCCTTTCTGCTGTACAGAGTAGAAACCATCTTCCGTTTGGCCATTCTGAAAACTTCTAGAGGCCCCTCTGTTCTTGGCGTCCAGTGTGACCTTCGGCCCATCTCAGTCTGTACCTTTCCAGATCAGTGGGGACTGACTAGTCCTTGCCCATTTTAGTCCTTCAGCACTGGGGCAGAGAGCCAACAAAACCAACCATCACGTCCATCCAGGACAATGACGTGGAAGCTCATTCCTTAAAAGGCACAGGCCCAATGAACTGCTGTGCCAAGAACTTGGGTACCATCAGCAATATTTTGCAAACAAAAACATAAATCAATATAAGGGCCTCATCCAAAAGCAAGGTAATGCCATTTCTTAGGCAAACAATGGCACTAGTACAAACATGGGTTGCCAAAACCATTACGTGAACAAGGTGGCAGAAATATCAGGAGAATGAGATCAGGCCCAGCTCTACGACGGGAAAGACAGACAAACTGAAGCCTGTAGAAACAAATGGGTGGAGAAACTGAACATTCACTTAAGTGTCATCAACTCCAGAACCCCGAAGAGCTGTCAGGAAGCATCTCCCTGAAGCTTCGGTGAACAACTTACTAAGACTTCTTTACTTCCAAGTACCGGTATAAGATGAGGAACAGATTCCATACGTGTTTAGGAGAACTTAAATGACAGAACCTAAGGGTTCCTGAGAGGCCAGGACATCCCTTACCTTAGAGGCTGACACAGGGACCACCTACCCCACAGCGCATCCCTGAGCAGACCAATCAGAAAGCCTCGGGGAAGAAAGCTCCAGCATGGGTTATGTCTGACAGGTCTCTGAATTAGAAAGGGGAGAGGCAGACAAAATCCTGGGCATCACTTCCAGGGTTTCTCCTGAATACACCCACCCGTGAAAGAACCAAAAGCAACACTCTTACACAGCCGATTTCCACGGAAGAGCACAACAGAGAGGTGGGTCCAACCCTGTACGGGCACAGCCTCTTTCCTCTCTGCTCAGCCTCAGAGAAGTTCCTGAGTTTGTCCCGTTAGCACACAGAACAGACCAGACTTCACCACACAACCAAGTCCCCTCTGGACAGTTCACCAGTCTGTGAACTAAGGTCACTTACTTCCTGGGCCCAGAAGGAGGCCTCAGGCCCCAGGCAAGGCCATGGTCACACTCACCTGCAGCTTGCCGGTGCAGCCTGGCCTCTCTCTCGATGCTGAAGGGGTCTTTGGGAGCTTCGAGGAGGTCCCAGGATGGCCACACAGAAGCTCCTGGCCATCTCTTGGATGCACTGGTTGGGGAGGGGCTGACCGCAGCAAGAGCAGCTTGCTCTTGGTCCATCCGGGACCCAACCCCCATCTTTAAAGGGTCTCTGGGACCACCCCCCGTCAGAGACAGGAAGGGCAGGGGAGGGGAAATGCGAAGGCTGGACTAGGGGAGAAAAAGGAAGATACAGGTTTTTAAATGACAGTTTTGTTATAAAAGTAATAATCACATTCTATATAGAAATTATACCATTTAGCTCTGATATTTTCTTTTATGTATTTTCTTCCGATGCATTTTTATTAGCTGTTCTTATACTAAAATTTAAACAAATCCTTTTCTCCCCAACTCAACATTTTTTTTTCATATTTCCCAGTCTTCATGGTCATTTTTAATTAATTTATGATAATCTATTTAGGGAACAGGCTACATTTCACTAACCTATTCCCCTGTTAAACATTTAGACACATTCCAAGTTTTCAGGATTCTAAACATCAAACTTTAAGGTATAGCTTCTTCTTACTTTGTGTGGTTTTTTTGGGTCTAGTTCCTAGATGTAAAATGTCAAAATGCTTTCTAGGAGGGTTCTGCTTTCTATCAGAAACATAGGAGAGTGTGGCTTTCACTATAAGCTTATGTCAAAGCTCTAAATTTTTACTAACTTAAGTGGGTAAAAATGATTCCACATTATCAAAAAAACACAAACTAGTTACCCAGAATATTTCCTGTAAGTTCAAATACTGCCTCTATCTCCCTCTTCTGTGAGCTGTGTGCCCACAACCCTTCATCAATTAACCCTTGAGGTTGGGTATCTGAGAAAATTCTTTCAACAAAATCCCAAAATATCAAAGCTAGTTATGAGGTAAATTTCCAAGACTGAGCCCCATCTGAATAACATAAGTAGAACCAGAAGCATTTTATAGGGGAGTAAACTGAAGTCCAGAGAATCAAAGGGACCTGCTTGTGGGCACCCTTCTGGAAACATGGCCTAAACAGATAAAACCAACAAGCAGTGGGAACACCAACGCCAGGTTTCGTATTCTAGGACAGGCTGACAGGAGACCAAGTGGGTCCTAAAAGGTCATGCAATGGATGAGAAACGAACCACATCCAACGCTACCAGTCCTGGATACAGAAGAGAGGAGGGTAGGAAAAGAAGCCATCGTATTCACTCAACAGTCGGCTGAGGGGGTTTGGCAGTGGAGAAAGTCAGGCTCAGAAGGCACCTGAAATTGTATGTTATCTCAGGATGGTTTCTCACTGCCATTCCCATGTATTTACTTCTCCCGTCCCCTGTCCCTCGTCTGTTCTAATCCACCCACCAATTCTACTCAGCGCAGGTACCCCTCCTGCCACACATGGCTGTGGGGAAGGAGCATGTGGTACGTAAATTAACTGAGTTCATACATTCATCGTGGCCTCACGCAGAGAGGAGGCATGGGTCAGTAAAGAAAAGAGAGGAGCTACAGTCAGTCTGATCTGGATTAAAATCCTAGCTCTGATAATGACTAACGTGTGATTTTTAAAATCTTCACTTAGAAATCTTGAGATAACACATGTAGAGGTACACGAACGGTACTGTTTCAAGGCTCAAGGAAACAACCAAACAGATCAAGAAAGAGAACAATGCAGGACTCCCATACTAACTCTTCAAATTATTTCTCAAAGCCCTTGAAGTAACTTGTAAGAGGAGAGTCCGCTGCCTGAGTCCTGAAAGGTACTGCTCAGTGAGAGTACAAGGCATCGTCTCCTCTTGGTAGGTGAAGGTTCTCTACACCGATTCCATCATTCCACCTCCCGCCAGCACCCTGACGGGACACGCTTTCCACGGCACGCTCACTCGCCCTGCCCACCTCACTGCCCGACAAGTTACATACAATCAAATCTGAGAGATGATCCGATCCAGAACTGAAGCCACTGGTGTCTGAGTCCGAGGGGCTGCTAGAACGGGAGTCCAAGATGGGCCGGGTGTCCAGGCGGGATCCTCTAACTGAGGGTGCTGGAAACTTGTCCACCAAGTCAGATCCAAGGGGGTCCAGAGGCAGGAAGCTCAAGGGGGGTTTCCCCAGGACATTGCCCAGTGGGTTGTGAAGCATGCTCAGTACTAGGAAGAAAGAAAAAAAAAAAATAAAGAAGTCTCACGACCCCTTCGTTTTCTTACCAAACAACAGTCCCTCCCTTTCCTCCCACAGCTGCCCGAGAAGATACACGCAGGCACACCCCCGAAGCACGACAGAACCACCGGGAGAGGGTAACGGGCAGACACTAGGGCCCGTGAGAGGCAGTTCCAGGACGGCTTTCTGAAGGCCAGAGTGCTTGCTGCAGCAGAACTGCTCTCCGCCACCCAGACTTAAGGGTCAGGGCCAGTATTTGGGGAAACTGTGCCAGCAGGAACGCTGGTCACGGCTACTATCAACGTCTGGACGCGCACGCCGTGCTGCCTGAGAAATACCTTCCGCACAGTTAGGAAGCCCAAACCACACTCCTTCCTTACCGCCTGCCAACGTCTTTATTCAAAGAATTCCCACCTTTGTAACACCACCTAGAGCTCCGTGACAGAACTTCATGCCACGCCCCACCAGTCTGATTCAACACGAGCACGCCACCTCCTCTGCAAAGCTCCCTCACACAAAGTGCTTGCAGGTCAGACTCTCTGCTATTCACTCCTGAACTGCGGACACTGAGGGTGCAAGCAGAAGGACAGTGTGGTTAAGTCCACTCTGGCTCAAGACGAACCTGGGCTGGAACCCTAGGTCCGACACCACCCCTCTGTGGCTGTGTGCCCTGCTAAGCTCGTGGAGTCCTCATTTTCTCATAAGGTCTCGAGTGGAATAGCAACTATTTCACAGCTTCGTCGGCAGGGTTCAATAACTAAGACAGCAGATGGAAAGTGCTCAGCAGAGCAGTGCCCAGCACACAATAAATATTTAAATACCAAACATCAAAAAAGAATGAAGCAAAGGGGACGCCTGGCAGGTCATGATCCCAGGATCCTGGGATGGAGCCCCGCACTGGGCTCCCTGTGCAGTGGGGAGCCTGTTTCTCCCTCTGCCTCTGCTCTGCTGCTCCCCCTGCTTGTGCTCTTTCTCTCTGTCAAATAAATAAAATCTTAAAAAAAAAAAAAAAGTGAAGCAAAGGCCAGAAGAGGTAAGGGAGGTAAAGTGGAAGAAGGGGACAACATCTTTTTTTTTTTTTTTTTTTAAGATTTTATTTATTTGAAAGAGAGAGAGAGAGCACAAGAGGCGGGAGCGGGAGAGGGAGAAGCAGACTCCCTGCCGAGCAGGGAGCCCGATGCGGGACTTGATGCGGGACTCGATCCAGGGACTCCAGGATCATGACCTGAGCTGAAGGCAGTCGCTTAACCAACTGAGCCACCCAGGCGCCCGGGGACAACATCTTTCCACCCCTGGCCTTGAAGACATAAGGAATCCAAAGGAAAACATGCCTTTCATCCACGAGGATGAAGAATAAAAGGGCTTTGCCATGGAGCATGGCAGCACGAAGGCTAGGGAAGAAGCGTTCACCGGATAATGTTTTCATCAGAAGACGGGAAAATGTCCACCTCAAAATGGCTGCGGTGAAACGAAAGTACTGTGCAAAGTACTGTGCGTGTGTCTCTGTGCGTGTGCGGGTCTCTGTCTCTGTGTGTGTGTGTGTTTGCGCACGCGCAGGTGCTCGGTAAGCGGTGGCCATACCTGGCCCCCCTCCCCAGGTCACAGAGCGACACACAGGTGGTCAGAGCTGGCTTCCTCTTGGGTTCTGTGGCGGTCCGAACGCCAGCTGGGGGCTGTGCTCGGTCCGAAGTGGCAGGAATGAACCCCTCCAGGCCTCCCACGCAGTCACAGTGAAAGCAGGCTTCGGGGGGCACACACACACGCCCTTCACGACAGAGTGCATGTGCCAGAGGAGACCAGCCCGTCTCCTGTGACCCAAAGATGAAGATAAGGCGGGTGTACCTTTAACTTTTTAAGTGCAGGGGATACTGTGGATGTGTGTGTGTGTTTTATTCTGGTAAATATATCCTGGATTCTTAAAGAAACGGTCACACCGGTTTCCCAAGGGGATGTACCACTTTATATTCCTACTGGCACTGAAGAGTGTCTCCATCCCCTCCACATCCTGGCCCCCACCTGGTACGCTCAGTCTTTTTCATTCTAGCCAGTCTGATACGCGTGTGTGCTGGGGGGCGGTGGGGGGGGGGGGGCTCTCCACCACCTACGGCAAAATTTTTTAAGAAAATATTCTTTTAACTAGGCCTTTGAAAGCAATTTTCTAAGCACGGGCCCGTAACCCTATGCTCAAAGTAAGCGTCTCTCAATGCTTGGATTCGGACATTCACCATAAATAATCCTTGTCAAACTTCTCAAATACTCTTGACAAGCCACTGCCTCGGTGATGCACAAAATCCAAGGCCCTGAGCTCGTGCCCTGAGATGAGAAGGCAGGAGATGTGAAGATTTATTCAAGGCTTCTTCTTGGTGCTGCAAAACCTGGCATGAAAGTGCTGTGAAAACTAGTGGATCATACATATTGGCCTTAAAATGGTACTAATGCCCTAGAGGGCCTCATCTTCCTTCACATTTTACAGAAGTGTAGGGTGCCGAATAACAAGGTATCATACAGAGCTTTGAAAACCAAGTTTGGGCGTGCAGACCTCACCGTGAAGGTACTAGGCAGACACTGAAGATCTGCTGTGGGGGTGGCTGAGGCAGCTGACAGGAAGGCCCCCCCTGAACCCGGGGGCCCAGCTGAGAGACTATGTCTATACTTGATGGGCCACTCTCACCACACGGGACCCATACAGGGCTGTGAAGGAGGAAGTGGAACAAGAGCTGATGGAAACAGCTGCAGGGGAGGGGAAGGATGGGTCATGCAGTGCAGGTGAAAGAAATGGGTCAACACAGTGGATGCAGATGCAAACCAGCCATTTCAGTGTGCTGAGAGCTGCAAGCGGGATAATGGACAGACAGAAGAAACAGGAGGTGGTGGGACGGTGAACACTGAGCTTTGAGGATGGCAAGACGCAGGATTGTGACCAGCGGTGGGCTGACATGGAATGTATGAGAGGCTGGACAGGACATCCATAAGGAGATGAAAGGAACTCATGGTGAAAACTGGGCCTGTGGTTAAAACCAACAAACACTGAGATCCTCAGAGAAGGAAAGAACTGAGAAATTGGAAGGAACAACAAAAGGAATGGCCCTGAGGTAAGTGGTAGATGAGGCTACCTCATCTCCCGCTTGACAAAGCAGCACCATTGAAGAGAAGCCCCCAGCAAATGCACAGGTCAGAGGGGGCATTCCCCAGGAAAAGACAAGACACAGGGCTGTGTGTCAGTCCTAGAAAAAGGTACGGCACTGTAGGGAGCCCCACGAGTTCTCAAGGGAAACACAGCATAAAGCAGCAGAAAAAAGCTCAAGAGAGGATGGCTGGCCCAAAGGGCTTGTGTCTGGGGGCGTCAAGGACAATAAATATGGGCTACAGTAACTGTCTTCACCCAAGGTTTTGAAAAAAAAGTGTATTTGGAAGAGTCAAAAAGCAACTTGGGTGCCATTGCAAACTACTTTTCTCATTCCCATCAGTTTCTGTTCACTACCGTTGTTGGTACTTCTGTTCTACCAGCCACAAATCCATCCACCTCAACTAACATGCAATTTTTTTTTTTTTTACCATGCCCACAAAGGTATCTTGAGACTCTGTCAAATTCCTGTGCAAAAGCGAGGAATTATGTCTACAGCACTCCTCTCAATGTGATAATAAGCTTGTCTAAAAAGAAAATGGCATGACAACCCACATTGGCCACTAATGAACTCACTTCCTTAAGTGCCCATGGTTCATGGTCAATCATCTGTTCCACAGTCTGGACCAGGTTCAGTCAAGCTCCTACCATTCACTAACACCAACTTCCACTTACTGCACATAGAGTATGTGCCAGATGCTTTGTTAGAAGCACTTTAGGTAAGTAATCTTCACTAAACCCTAAGCAGTAAGTCCTATTACCCCATCTTAACAAAAGAGAACCCAAGGCTCAAAGGGCAAGCATTGGTATAAGTAAAAGCTAGTGAGTGACAGGATGGGACCCAATTCTTTCTGATTCTGAGCTGTATCTTCTGAAATGCACCTTTCACTAGCTACTTTTATTATTTTTTTTAATACTCAGGACTTTACATCTTTTTGTCTTCCTGTTCCCAACACCTCTCTTTTGTTCAAATTCCTTTAAGACCATCAGCTACTGACTGACAAAGCTCTTGAGCCTACCAAAGGTCAGTGCCTTGGGATCTAAATCATCCAGGCCTTGAAACTTCTCTAGGGCCTTGCCACTGTAGGAACTCATTAAAAATGCATTGTGGGCTCCACTCCAGACCTACTGGATCAGAACCCGCATTTTGAACAAGATCCCCAGGAGGTTTGTGTGCACATTAAAGTTTGAGAAGCACTCATCTAGAAAAACCTGAGGCTTGCTACATCAAGCTTCTCACCAGTTCCCCTCACCACACCCCAAAAACCTTTCATGTCATTATTTCCCTTGACTTAAAAACTGTAGGTTAAACACAGCTCTAGTACAGCATAATGGCAACTAATACCGAAAATAACAAAAGCACGGTGGCTATACAGGACATTTTCCAAAGAGTCTGATCTCTGAAAACATTGGTGGGGTGTGCAGAGGGGAGTAGGGTGGAGAGAGGGAGGGTGATAGTAACAAGGAGCAAAGAATATATAAGGGTGGTACAGACTGGGGCGCCTGGGTGGCTCAGTCGTTAGGCATCTGCCTTCGGCTCAGGTCATGATCCCGGGGTCCTGGGATCGAGCCCCGCATCGGGCTCCCTGCTCCACGGGAAGCCTGCTTCTCCCTCTCCCACTCCCCCTGCTTGTGTTCCCTCTCTCGCTCTCTCTCTCTGTCAAATAAATAAATAAAAATCTTAAAAAAAAAAAAAAAAGCATGGTACAGACTGTAGTAACAGTTTTGGGAAAAATGTTGACCGGAGCAAGCTGAATGTTGCGAAAAATATTCAAGACAACCAAAAGACTTTGTCAGCTCATACTGGGCAAAAACAAAGGGAGCTAGGACCTACTGCTTGGAGCAGACACCTGTTAAGAGAGAAGGAAAAGTGCCACGAAGGACACTACTGGGTCAGGTGACAAAACCCAGACTACGAACAACAGTTTAATGAAAGTATTATATCAACTTTATGTTGACTGGAATTGAGAATGGCTTTGTTATGTAAGAACATCTTTATTCTCAATGGTTCAGGAAAAACTTATGTAGAGACAGAGAGAGAGAAAGAGAACATGCAAATGATAAATGTGAATGTCAACAATAGGAGAATCCAGATAAAAGAAATACAAGCATTCCTTGTATAAGATTAACTTTAGTAAATCTGAAATTATTCCCAAACAGAAAGTTTTTTTTAAATGACACGAAGGAAAACTAGTCAATTCCCACTGGACTTTCTCTGCCTCTTTAAAGGTAACTGGATCTAGCCTGAAAAGGAGAATCAAGTACAAGTAATAGGGCCTAGAATCCCCAGCGGGGATGGCAGGGGAGGGGAGAGGGATGATAATTAAGTACCTTGCGAGCCTCTGCCTAGAAGAAGAAATAATCTTCTTTTAAACAAGCTTTTTAAAACCTCAAAAACATTTGTATGAGTATCTGCAGGCACACATGTGGACAAAGTTCTGCCTTCTCAACCAAGCATGCCAACCCACTCCAACAGTAATCAGCTCAACATCTGGCAGAGAGCGGGTGATCAATGTCTGCTAAGTAGTACGGGAAGGAAGGGGGCATCACATCGCTTACAGCCAGTATGCTCACTGAGGCTACACCCTTTCCACCAGGGTTATTCAACTTAAGGACACAATACTGACTTAGAGGCAATTCGGAACTAGGAGAAAAAAATTTCAGTTCATCCCAACCCAGTCCATCACCAAAACAGAGGTTGAGAGAGGTGGTTACTTGCCACATCCAATTTGTGACAGTGCTCCTTCCGCTGGCTTCCAATACTTTCTTCAAAAAGAACTAAACATATATAGGTACAGGCGGAAGACAGCTACTCTGCTTGAGGAAGGGCAAGATGGAAGAGGCACCTCCCTGCCATCTGTTGGGATCCTTGCAGCCATGGATACACACTTCCACATTCAAGTACGAAGAGCAGGAAAGAGTGCTTCGCTGAACACCATCCCAGCCACATAGAAGAAAAGGGGTAAGGCTATTCTGATGGCTCAGAAAGGGACAATGCCATCTAGCAGACATAAGGTCTGGGTGCCCCGGGATTAATACCACCTAGGCCACATCAGCACCTCCATGCAGTTTCCTGCAAATATTACAGTGGAAGGGGCCAAGAATACAGCAGGAGTTGGTCTAGAAGATACAGGGAAGATAAGAAAATCTAGTATAAACAGGTCTAGGATTTTCCAGGTATTTTGATATTTCCTTCAACCCACAGAAGGAGCCAGGTTTCTGGAAACTGCCACCCATGGTCAGATGCCCTGGAGTGACCTGACTGCCCCTAAATTGTCAACTCACACAGGGCCTGGCCAGGCAGTTCTTTGAATGTCTACAGACCAAAGGAAAAGCTTCTGGGGAAGGTGGGACCTCATTTCAAGAGATGGAACCTGTCTTGCTCTCGGCTCAGGCCGAGACCGTACTTCCCTTGGCGTAAGGTTGCCAGCACTGATCCTTAGCAGCTGAGAATCGGGAGGGAAGGAGCCAGACAGCTAGCAATTGATACGTTTCCCTCTTCCTAACTTGAAGTAGGAAGTGTATCTACTGGAAAAGCTTCATAACCTAAAACAGTGGAAGTGATAGGTCACTTACGCTGCAGGCCAGTAACTTATCTCGAAGTCCACTTCCCATCACAGGGCACAGAGCTTCACCAAGGCCAGATGTCAAGTATTAACCCAGATGGCTTGGGGGGTGGAAAGTGTGAGAGAGAAGTCCATAGTCACCCTTCAATGGGAGCCAAGGCCCTGACCTCTGTGCCCTATTCCTGAACTCCACCACTCGGGAACCATAGGAAGTCTGAGATTTACCAAGTCCCTCCAGCCCCGGGGGCCAAGCACATGGCACTTGTATCTTCCAAAAGTGACTAAGAAAAGCAGTGTGCTCTTCCTGGGGCAGAGGCACTCATCCCCACTCACATGCTGGCAAGAATCAGCATCAGCTACAGACAGCTCTCAGGGAAGTCACGGGGCGGGGGCGGGGGTGGGGGAGAGGACCTGGCAGAGGGTTCCATCTCATTAATGCTTCCTCAGAGGGTACAGGAGACCAAATCAGCAGTAATATTTTTAGACCGATTGTTAACTTTCTCCACTTTCACCCTTCTATGCCAGCTCCTGTGGGTTTTACAGCTGAGTCACTGTTCGAATTTTCTGAAGCCTTCCCCAAGAGTACAAAGTCACCCAGAGTCTGATGGTGGCAACAATAATGGCAGCAAGAGCTTGGCACTGGATGTGGGTATTGCAAGACACTGTCTGAGTTTGAGCTCAGCCTGGGGAGAGACTAGGCCCAATACATCAGAGGCAGATGCCTGCTATCTACTGGGAGTAGTCATGGAAAAAACCCAAACCAGGGGCCATTATTTCTAGCCTGAGATTTAGGGCCACACACCTGGAACCCTTCCTTCCCTATCCCAACCCTTGGTTCTAGGCTGCTTGCTCAAAACCCATCTGAAGGCATAGAGGTAGGAAGGGGTAGGGCAGCACTCACTCCAGGTGTAACAGACTGCTCTTTGCCTAGAACTCCAACACTGCAACTCTCCACTGCACTCCAACTCTCCACCACACCCCAACTCTGCACCGCACCCCAACTCTGCACCCTACCCCAACTCT